>NW_014012927.1:0-21610 GCF_000611645.1 Monoraphidium neglectum
GCTGCGCCGCGCCGCCGCGGCCGCTGCGGCCAGCCGCTCCGCCGCCGCGGCGCGCGCGGCGGCAGCGGGCTGCCCGGCGTCGAGTGCCGCGGAGGCGCGCTGCTTGCGCAGCGACGCGGCGCGCTCGCGCTCCTGCAGCTGGCGGCGGAGCGACTCGGCGTCGCGCACAAACGCCTGCGCCGCGTGTGCCCAACCCCAGGGGTCTGCGGCGGCGCGGGCCGCGCTGACGTCAAGGTCGTTTCCGAGGAGGGGATGGGGGCGGCGCAGCGCCCGCTGGTGGGCATTCGGCTGCTGCAGGGTGGCGGCAGGCGCAAGGAGGGGAGGGCAGTCCGCCAGGGCGGCGGAGCCAGTGACGATGATTGCCGCTGGTCCCGTTGGGACCCGCTCCAGGACTGCGGCGGACCGCGTTGATGCCCTCAAGCCTGCAGGGTGAGGGAACAGCGTGTGCCGGGCGCGCCTGAGCGTGACTGCGAGTGATCGTGCAGAGAACGCCTGGTCACAGGTGAGTCGCCGGACAGAATCGGCCGCTCGGAAGCGTCGTGCTGCTGGACACGCCCCCTGAGAGCCCTCTCAGTGTCACCAAGCAATATTCAACACATTTCAGCCTGTATGCAAGCGGCGAGACCGACTCTCACCATCATCGATTTGCGGCATCGTGTCGCACGCAGGGCGCCAACGGCGCCTGCCCAGCAGAGGGGGGCTGCAGCTTCGAGAGTGTGAGACAAACATCCTTTGATTTTCAAGTTTTCTGCAATCCCACGCGGCCTGCGGCCGGGATTGCACGGTGTTCATGATTCTGATTCTGACCTTTGACACTGGCTGACGGTGGTTGCGTGCGTTGTTTATGATCAAGATGGTTTTGTTGAAGCAATGCGATGTCCTGATTTGAGTTCCGAAAGCGCCCAATGTTCGAAAGAAGAAGGTAGGACGTGTCCAGGACGTGTCGAAACTGGCCGGAAGGTGCGATGGAAATCTGCTCGAAGGGCCGTAAAAGTAGTGTAAGTTTGATGACACACATCCCATGAATTACCCTATTTTGTAAATTTGAGCACAACCCGACATCGTCGACTACAACCAGATCTTTGTGATCTCTGTGGATGGCAGCCAAGATATCGCTTACAACATGGAACAGAGAAGTATACGAGCCCTCAGACGTGCGTGCCTGGTTATGTTTGTCGCAGGACTGTCAACCACTGGCGCGCGCATGCGCCGCAGCAGCGGTGGTGCGGCAACTAACAAGTATTGAGGCTCCCGGCGCGTCGCGTCGCCCCATTACCAACACGCAGGACAGCTTTGCTCTGGTGGACGCCCTGCTGCAGCAGTTACCCGGCATTGTGAAGGCAGGATCGCCGCGGGTGTGAGTGCCGGGCAGCCTGTGGTCACAAACAGCGCAGCCGCGCCCCCCAGAACACTTGCGTTGAGAGCGCAAGGCACGCTGCAATTCAGGCAGGCACTGAGTTGTGCTCCACATGCAACCCCTTCCAGGGTCCTGGAGGTCGGTTGTGGCAGCGGGTACGTCATCTGCTCTGCAGCGATTGCGCTCCGCCAGGCGGCCGCGGCGGCTGATCGGACGCCAGGCAGCAGCTTCCTCGCGGTGGACATCAGCGCCCCTGCGCTGGCTGCCACCGCCCGGACGCTCGCGGCACACGAGGTGCGGCCCCCGGCCATGGTAGACGCAGCATAGGTTGAAGCAGCCGTGTGTGCGCGCCGCCCCGCCACAGGCGGGCGTTTTGACATGGGCGGCTGCTTCACCTTAGTCACCACCGCCCTTGCTAAAGCCTGCATCAATCATCGGGCCAATAGAGCAAAGCATCACCTGAAACTCTGGTAGGTTTCAGGCGTGGACCTTGTGCGCTCCGACCTTCTGGGACCCCTCAGCACTCGGCTGCAGGGCTGCATAGACCTGCTGGTGGGCGGCCCGGCCCCTTTCACGGGTAGAACGGTCCGTTCGCAGCAGAGGCTGCAGCGGCAAGTTTACAACCAAGAGCCGAGGGCAGAGTTATCAGCCGCTCGTGCCTGCTGATCGTGGCGAGGCGTCTATCAGCAGCTCGTCGCCGATTCTTTTGCCGCCCGTTTGCATTGGCCCTGGGATGTGGGGATTTGATATCAGCGACCCACCTTCCACTACGCTCGCCCCGCCACAGCTGTTCAATCCGCCATACGTGCCAACGCCCGACGAGGAGGTGGAGCGCGACGGCATCGCGCGCGCTTGGGCGGGCGGCTACCGCGGGCGGCGCGTCATTGACCGGGTGCTGCCACTGGTGAGGGGATGGCGGGTGTGGCTCCACACATGACGTGACGATGTCTGAGGTCTTCGGGTATTTGGGCGCATGCACGCGATGCAACCTAGAGCGATACATGTGTCGGGGTGTGCCAAGGGTAGCTTGGGCCCGAAAACGGCACAGCGCACCCACACTGCAGCTCCCTGCTTTGACCCTGCCGCTTCCCGCGACTGTGTGCGCGCATCCGCGGCCACAGCTGCCGGACCTGCTGGCGCCGGGAGGCCACTTCTTTATGGTGACCGTGCTGGAGAATGAGCCCGAGGGTGAGTCGATCGAGAAGAGCGCACGTGACACATCATATTGGACGCCTGAGCCCGACCCAAACGACCGCGTGTGTCGCATGCAGGAGCGGTGCTTGCGTCCAATTCGGCATGGCCGCTTACATGGATTCCCCTTTGCCCGAACCTGCGGACCCCGCAACCTCATCGTCCCACAGAGATCATCCAGGCGTTGTCGAGCCAAGGATTGACAGGTCAGCGGCCAGTGGGGCTGTTGCGATTGCTTCGCCACACCACACCGGCGAGCTGCAACCACGATTTGAGCAAACACTGTGTCTAGCGGGCCTCGCCGCCTTGGATTGCCGGCGCACCATCCTTGAGGGGTGACAACCTGAGTGGTGGCGACTGAAAAGCGCGACGTTTGATGCCCCCCTCACGCCTCAGGCGCTGTCGTACTGCAGCGTGGCGCCGACGAGGAGTGCCTGAAAATACTGCACCTGCGGAAGGATGCGGGAGCTGGCTGATGCCATGAGGGCCACGGCACACGCGGCCCTTCTGGAGCCTTGCTGGCTCGCTGCCTGCTTACAGGCGATGGTATCTTCCCTTGGGCTGCTTGCCTGGGGCCTGCCACGACGTTGTTGATGATGGCAAGGCGTGCGCTTGAATCTGCACTGTCTTCCCAAACATCGAGGTGCGATTGAGCGATGTGGCCTGTCAACGTAACTTGCTCATCTGCTACGCTTGGCTGACCGCACTCAGCTCATTCAATTCATGGCTGCTCCGTTTTCAAAGCATTCATCCACCCTTTTGTCAATTCACAACTTGTCTCGCACCACCCGTCCCCCTCACCTCATTCCCACCGCCCCGCCTGCAGGCTCTGTGAACCGTTTTGCGAATTTGGTAGCGTCCCATGTGGGTGTGGGCCGCGTGCTCATATTTATCTCTGTAATCAATTTCCGCTTTGGCTACACGGCAAATCTGCTCAACGCCAGCGTTTGGACCGAGCTTCAGGAGATTGTCAAACAGGCACAGCTGGCATGTTGACAGCATACGACTTCTTTTTGGCCGCCCACCGCTTTCCCCATTTAAAGTTTACAGCTGCGCCTGGAGCTGTCGGAACGCCAGGCGACGTTGCACCAGCGGGGGTGCAACCAGCAATGCAGCTGATACCAACTGGAATGGGTGCGCGTTGAGTGCCTCACGACCCACTCGCTCAATCATGCAACCCCAAACTATCGACCCGACGACACCCTTGCTTAGCCTACAAGATCATGTCCTGCTCGTAGTCCTCCCTCACAGGCAGCCGGAACGCGCCGTGCAGCCCCAGCAGGTGCGGGATCGCAAACCTCACGCACTCCTCAAAGATTAGGTAGTCTGCAGGATCCAGCTCTGCCCGCACAGCGGCGGAGAAGCCGTCGCTGCAGTGCAGGGACAGCGACACTTCATAGGCGGCACATCCGCCGCAGCCGCCGCGAGCGCCAGAGCTGCTGCTGCTGCTGGGCGCTGCGCTGCTGACATTGGCTCCATTGAGAGGGGCGGTTGGCAGGGGCGTCCAGGTCAGCGTCTTGGTCATGGCGATGCCGCCAGTGCGGTCGCTTTCGTTCTGGACCAGCAATCAAGAAGGGAAAGGGAGGAAAACAATGTGTGGTTGGAGGGGCACGCAAGGTTTGGGGACCGGCCTTTGGGAGGGCACGAGGCAGGCCCTGCCGGCGTGCCAGGCACCCAGCATTAGCGGCCAGTGACGTGCACCGTCGCGAGTAACTAACAGCCACCCCAACAGCCGGGCAGGATGCATGCACCACCTGAATAATTGGGCATCCATCCTTGTCGCCGCGCCAGCCCTTGAAATGAAAGTCTGCATGTCCACAAAGTGCCAGTGGGCATGCAACATGAGCAGATGTCGGCGGTGTGAGTGGCGCTGTCATCCAAGTAGTGGAAAAGGAGGATTCTTGGTGCTGAGCCGCGTGGCCCCACGGTCAAGAGCTGCCCCAGCAAGCAAGCACACACTAGTCCCGCACCTGCACAACTCATGCACATGCGCGAACTCACGCGAGACCACAAAACACATCCTGACACACTGAAACGCGCAGACATAACCACTTGACGGGGCCATGCTGGCAACAAACACACCCACCGAAGCTGTGCTGCGCCCACGGTGCCGCCAGGATCTGCGCGGTCTGCCGCGCTGTCAGGTAGAACCGGGGCTTCTCGTCCCCCAACGAATTTGACAGGCAGTGGTCGTCGCCGCCCCAGCCGCGGCGGCCCCAGTCGTACACAGTATCCCCGGCGTCGTCCTTGCCCACCGTTGAGCCGAACGCCAGGCGCACGCGGCCGGGGCTGGGGCACGAGAATGTGTGGAGGATCATGGATGGTGGTGCTTACATCATTGCAGACTTCAGCAATTTGCCTGTGCCCATGGCGTGCAGGCTGCCCAAGCCAACGCCGCCAGCCGAGCAAGCCCGGTTTGTCACCGCCCCGCTGCCCCTCTGGTGCACACCTGAGCCACCTGTGCATGCTTGTTGGACGCTGCTTTCCACAGAACCGGGGCCCTGACTTGCCAAAAACGTGGCCCCGCTCACCTGGCGTAGTCAACCAGTGAAAAGATGTAGCCTGTCTCGGGGCTCTTGTCCAGCGTCCACCCCGGGCCCTGGAAGCCGACGTGCAGCGCGGTGCGCTCGCCGAAGACGTAGACACCCAGGTCACGGGGGTCACGCGCCTCAACATCCAGGTCGGTCGATTCTGGGGGTGTAGGGGGGTGGTAAGGGTTGCGGTGCTGATGCGCGTGGGTGTGGGCGCGTGCATGTGTGTGTGCATGGGTGCGCGTGTGTGTGTTAGAACATGAGCGTGCGTCATTGTCAATGGTTGTGGAGTGTTGGGTGTGTGCGGACGTGTGCAAGCGTGGGCAGGGGCTTGCAGCTTGAGGGAAGCTGGGGTGCACAGGGCCTTGAGAGGATATTGCCTGTCGTTCGGGCTCCTGTGCGAGCCACAAATCCCAGCGCAACGGAGATGATTACGGGAGTATTGATGATGCATCACAGAGAAGTTTCAGGTGTCATCACCCCTGGAAATGTGGGGATTACGGGCGGGATTTGTCCTGGCTGGCCCGTGGACCTACCGAGGGGCGTGGCCACGCGAATCGGAGCGGGGCGCCTCAACTTGCGGGGTAGCAGGATGCGCCCGGGTTGTACGATGCTGGGCAGTGCGCGCACTGCGCTCGGTGTCTGCTGTCGCCCCAACATGGAACAAGCGCTTTGCTCAGCAGCTGAGCTGGCGCCAACACCTGAACAGCGTCGACGCCGGCGATGCGTTCTCACGTAGTTGAGAACTTCAGGCGGTTCACACAGACGAGCAAGTAAGTCTTATGGTATGTAATAGCGCCAGTTTAAAATCATCCAGCGATGCAGTGATCTCCGAAACGGTGCTCGACGTGCGGCAGAGCTTCTCACTGGGACGTACACGTTCTAGACAACCAATAAACCATCTTAGTTTGATAGGCTGACATGTGAAGTTTCATATACGCGTGTGTTCTGCTGTGCTGCCGAGCTGAGCGGCCGTGACCCATGCCAGCAGAGCACGCACCGCAGCGTGTGCTGCGTTCCGCCCGCGGCTGAGCAGCTGGCGCTGTTGCGCCCTGGACGCCATGAATTACTGAAATATTCTCACCCAGCAAGCGGCTGCTGCGGCGGTACCAGCGCCGGGGCCGCTGCGCCACGCAGCGAGGAGACCGCTGCGGCCCAGTCCGCCCCGCGCTTTGCCGTCGCGCTGCCGACTGCTGCGCCGACCCTCGCGTTCTTGGCGATGTTGATCGACGTGAGGCGCTTGAGCTTGATGATCCTGTGGCCCTATACAGGCTGCCCTGCCTGAAAGGGCTCGGCGTGAGACGGCCAGCGCGCGTGGGGCATCCGGCGTAGCGCGCTGCCTGCGATGACTGGGCTCACGACCTCGTCCGTCACAAGGTGTATAAAGCAAGAATCGGGGACGCGCCGCTGCCATTCGACAAGTGCGGCGGGCTGCAGCAGCTGGTCTCATGGTCATGAAGTGCATGCGGGCATGGGGCATCCTCCAAATTTGCTCGCCTCGCCGCATAGAGGGTCGTGTTGCAGCGACCGACCCCGCCGCTTCAGCCGCGGCCGCGCATCCATCCTCACTGCACCGGCTGCTGCAGGCGCCCATAGGGCCTCAAGCCAGACGATTGGGTCGCTATGGGCACACTGCGTCCACCTATTTGGTTGGGGGCCCACTGCTGAAAGTAATGGCCGCCCCATTGCATCACCTTAGCCAGCCCAGGCTGCAGGCGGAGCGTTCGCCGTGACGCTGGCGCCTGCGGGGACCTTTGCGTGTCGATCAAGGAGCCTCATTGGTCGATTGACCGGTGCTCAGCGTCAAGGATTTCTGTGTGTTGGCCAGAATGTTTTGAAGGATGGCCACTTGTGCCCACATTGGATGCAATCGTGGCCCTCGTCACGCAGTGACTCCACTGAGTTTATACTGCATTGACCTCGCTCCTGTTGCTTGACCAGCTGCGGCTGCGGCCCTGCAATTCATCTTGCTCATCTCACCTATTGTTAATCCGCGTGAGTCCACGTTTCATTGTCTCAATCGCTCTCATGTGCTGTGTCTGCGACCACTGCGCGCTTCTCGCGTTTCACGAGACCTGTTGCAAAACCTGCCTCGTTGCGCCTGAGGAGCTCGTGATTTGAATTTGAATGCAGCCAAACACATTGAGATTGGCGTGTGCCAGCGGCGGACGGCTGCCAGCACTGTCGCTCATCGGCGCCTCGAGTCACACCCCGGGTGCAACTGCGCCTGCAGTATGCCGCTCGACATGCATACCAGCCCATGACGCATATGGAAGGTCCGTACGCCATCCAGTACTTCCCGTTGCGCACTATGCTGGTAGGATCTGCGTGCGCCGCAGCCCAAGGCGCTGCGCAGTGCACACGCACGTTCAAGATCTGGCCCCTGCGGTGCCGCCGGCAGCAGTCGCAGCGGCGGCGGTGGCGGCAGCTTCCAGGCCCAAGCTGATGCTCGTGGACGGGCACTCACTGGCATACAGGTGTGATTGCAACTGTTGCGTGCTAGACGTGGGGGGTCCTGCCGCCGGCGTCGCTTGGTTCATGCTTGTTGGCGGGTCGATTGAGGTGCAGCGCGCCTGGACCCGAACGGCCGCCGCTGCAGTCTCTCAAAGAAATGCAGCCGCGGGATGCCCTCAAGCCCTACCCCGCCTAAAATATCCAGGTGCCATCTCGCGCTCAGCACGGGGGTCTCTCCCGGCCTGCGCAGCGCCGACGGCATCCCTACCAATGTGGTGCGTGCGAGGCACGACAATTGATGAGAAACTTTTGTCGCAGCTTGCTAAGGCATGGGATGCCTTTGCACGCCGCTAAACAGGCATGCAGGCATACGAGTGTATGCAGCAATTTGCATGAGCGCGACAAGCACAACCCCTCGTGCGCCGCCGGACGGCTGCCTGCGTGGGGGAAAAGGCCCCGCCAGCCTGTGTGCAGCTCCCATGCCCGCGCCATCCGAGGGGCGCCCCCCCCCCCCCGCCCCGCTGCGCATTCACACAATTACGCGCAGTCCAGCGGCTTCCTGCGGGTCCTCAACGCCGCCCTGACACTGGAGCAGCCCCAGGCCCTGGCAGTGGCCTTCGACCCGTGGCCGACGCCCGACGGCGCCCCGCCGCCACCGACACCGCAGCAGCAGCAGCAGCAGCAGCAGCAGCAGCAGCAGCAGCAGCAGCAGCAGCAGCAGCAGCAGCAGCAGCAGCAGCAGCAGCAGCAGCCACAGCAGCCTTTGGAAGGGGCCGCCGGGGTCGCGGATGGGTTGGCAGGCGCCGGCAGGACGAAGGGCGGGGGCAGGGCGGTCGCCGAGGAGTCGGCGCCCAGGAGCGCTGCTGCCAGCGGATTTGAGGTCGACATGCGCAACCTGCGGGCCCTGCTGGCCGGCATGAGGATCCAGCAGGGCAGCGGCCCGGGTGAGGTGGCCGCGCGGGGCGGCGCCCTTGAGACGAAGCTGGTGGAGCTTGCCGTGCTGGGCGCCACGCCCGTGCAGCCCTGCCGTCTCGGACCCTTCGTCCAGCTGCATCCCCTGCGCCTCTTTGCACCTGTTTGCACCGCACGCACGCTCCGTCGATCGCAGCTGCTGCAGCACTCCCTGCGCCGCGTCCCTCGCTCGCGCCGCCGCTCACCTCGCCAAAAGCCTTCTCCGTCGCGCCCCAGGCCTGAAGGGGCTCGACATCATCGCCTCCGCGGCTGCCGCCGCCGCCGCGGCCGGCTACGAGGTGGTGGTGGTGTCGGGGGACCGCAGGGCCTGGCAGCTCGTGGATGACGCCCTGGGGGTGCGCAGGGGCAGCGAGGGGACAATGCGCGCCTAGCGATGGCGGCTGTCACGCCTTGGGAGGTGTTTGGGGGGCAACGCGCAGTGCGGGGCGATGGGATGGGCGGGGGGCTGAAATGAAGAGTGGCCGTTGCAGCTGAGTTCGGGCCGCTTTTTGCGCAGCGGTCTAAAATCGTGTGCAGGCCGGCTGGCCTCCAACCATGCGCCTGCTGGGCACTACCGGGAAAGCATCCTATCACTCGCCTGTGCCGCGATCAGGTGCGTGTGCGCACGATCCCGGCGATGCCACCGAGCATGGGGGCCGGGACGGGCAACATGATCGAAATCGGGGGAGCGCAAGTCCTGGCCAAGATTGGGGCGCCGCCACAGCTGGTGAGCAACGCCGGTGCTGGAGCACATACACTGCGTAGCTTTTCTGCAAGCTTTGAATGCGTCGTGGCCGAGCAGGCGCACCCTGGCGTGTGTGCTGCACGGTGGAGACGAAAGCCCGCTGCCTCGCAGCTTGCCTGTGCAGGCAGCTTTCATGCTAGACTCTTGCCGTGCATGCACTGAATCGGGCGCCCGCCTGCAGCTGGTCGCGGCTTCCCAAAACCCCGCCCGTACATGCATGCGCACCTGCGCCCCCCAGGTCGCCGACTGCCTCGCGCTGGCCGGCAACGACGACCAAAGGGTGCCGATCCCAGGCATCCCGGGCATCGGCCTTGCGACCGCGGCCGGCCTGCTGCAGCACCACGGCTCCATCCCTGCGCTCCTGGAGCTCGCGGGCGCGGGCGACACGGGCGCGGCGGCGAGGCGGGCGCGCGGGCCTGTCCGGGCGGCGGGGGCGCTGAAGCCGTCGGTGGCCGCGAAGCTGAGGGATGGCAGGCAGCAGGTGCTGGCGGCTTATGAGTTGGCAAAGGTCAAGTGAGTTTTGTGTCGAAGGGCTGCACACGCAACAGAGTGAGCCGCCAGCGTTGGCGTCAGTGATTGCGCCGGGGCGCTCAGGAGCTGGGCAGGGGGCCTTCTGGATCATAGGGGGGGGTGCAAAGGGATGGCTGTCACCTCAGCTGCTGCCTAGCCTCTGCAGTGCGGCGTCCCAGTCCTCACTAATCACCCGCGTCAGGTGTGAGGTGCTGCCAGGCTTGGAGCCAGGCTCTCTCGTGCTGGTGAGGAAAAGGAGCGTCCGACGGAGTCCTCATGAAAAACGGGTCAATGTCCCGCGCCAGGCCGCCGCCGCGACGCCTTTCTGTGATGTGTCTGCAGCAATTGCATATCTGATCTCGAGCGCAACGACTGCCTGTGCCAAGCAGCTGGATGGCTTGATTTGCTGCAGGCGGTTGTTGACCCACGCCCTCGGCCCGCCAACTTTGCTGACGCAGGGCGGCTTTGACGTGGCCGAGGTTGAGCCGCTCCTGCGGCGCCTCGGCATGACGCCGATCCTTGACGGCATCTACGATCTGAGGGCCGCCCTGGGCGGCGCCGCCGCCGAACCCAGCGACGCAGCCGCGGCGGCGATCTCCTCCGCCCTCCAGCGTCTAGGAACTGGTCCAGCAGTCGCAGCCGCGCCCGCCCTCCGGAAGGCGGCGCCGCGGAGCGTGGGCGGGGAGCACGGAGGGTCCGAGGCAGCGGGCCGGCGGCAGCGCAGCAGCAGCAGCGGCGGGGCTGAGGCGATCGACTTCAAGAATCTTGGGGGCAGGTGGGGCGAGGGCGGCGCGGAGGGCGGTGTGCCTGGAGAAATTGCGGCTGCGGCGCCAGTGATGGAGGTGGTGGAGACGCCAGAGGCGCTGCGGCGGCTGGCTGCAGAATTGATGGGCCTCAGGGTGAGCCGCGGTTTCTTGTGGAGCGGCCTCCCTTGAAAGGATAGTTTATGTGTCGTGTGATACTGAGAATGTCCCAGTGCTATGCTACACTACTGGCATGTTGGTCTTTGATCTGTTCACTTCTCAGGGACTGCATTCCAGTCCTGCAGCATGAGTATGGGTGATTCAGCAACGACCACGGGCTCAGCAGGGGGCTCCAAGGGGCGAGCCTGGTGGCACCGCCTGCGCCCCAAAGCCACCCTATTCTCCCAACTCACACACACCGCCCCCTTGCACCCTCTCAAACCGTAACCCATTGAACGGCGCCAGCGCGACACGCCCGTGACTATCTTCTTCAACCAGCAGTCGACCTACGATCCCTCAAGCGTGCCGGCGGCGCCTAGCGCCTTTTGCCTGTGCTGGGACGCCTCGCCCACCCGAGAGGATTCGATCCTGGCCGCGGCGCTGCAGGCGGCGCAACAGCAGCGCAAGGAGCGGGGCCGGTGGGAGCCGCTGCCGGTGCCGGCGGGGCCAGACGGGCGCAAGCCGTGGCAGGTGGCAACGCGTGGCAGGGGTGGTGCCAGTGGCAGTGTTATTGGCGGGGCTGCACCCGCGACGGCGGTCATAGCAGCACCTGAGTCGCAGGTCGCAGGCTGGGTGGTGCCATCACAGCCTTCACAGCAGCATGCGCCGCCCTCGCCATCGTGGACCTTGCAGCAGCAGCAGCATCAGCAGCAGCAGCAGCAGCAGCAGCAGCAGCAGCAGCAGCAGCAGCCAAGCCCTCAGCAGCACCCGCAGCCCAGGCCTCAGCAGCCGCCGCAGCCAAGGCCTCAGCCGCCCCTGCAGCCGAGGGCTCAGCAGCAACAGGAGCAACAGCCACAGTTATGGCCTCAGCTGCATGCCGAGCGTTGGATGCAGCAGCAAGCACAGCAGCAGCCCCAGCAGCAGCCACAGGTGCAGCATCAGCAGCTGCAACAACCTCAGCAAACACAGCCTCAGCAGCCCCAGCAGCCCCAGCAGCCTCAGCAGCAGCAACAGCAGCAACAGCAGCAACAGCAGCAGCAGCAGCAGCAGCAGCAGCAGCAGCAGCAGCAGCAGCAGCAGCAGCAGCAGCAGCTGGCACCTGCTCCCAGTGGTCGCCCTGTCAGGAGGCGGGCCAGCCTTCCCACCCTATCCAGCAGATCTACGCCCAGGCAGCAGCCCAAGCAGCAGCCCAAGCAGCAACGGCAGCAGCAGCCACTCACTGCTTTGCCACCTCAGCACCAGGGGCAGCAATCACCAGACGGGCAACAGCAACCAAACCCAGCACCACCAGCCCCGCCGCAGCGCCTGCCGCAGCAGCCTTCCAGGGTGGCGACGCCGCAGCCACAGCAAATGGTGCCGCCGCAGCCGCCGCAGCCGCAGCAGGCGCAGCAGGCGCAGCAGCCGCAGCAGCCGCAGCAGCCGCAGCAGCCGCAGCAGCCGCAGCAGCCGCAGCAGCCGCAGCAGCCGCAGCAGCCGCAGCAGCCGCAGCAGCCGCAGCAGCCGCAGCAGCCGCAGCAGCCGCAGCAGCCGCAGCAGCCGCAGCAGCCGCAGCAGCCGCAGCAGCAGCCGCAGCAGCCGCAGCAGCCGCAGCAGCCGCAGCAGCCGCAGCAGCCGCAGCAGCCGCAGCAGCCGCAGCAGCCGCAGCAGCAGCCTCAGCAGCCTCAGCAGCCGCAGCAGGCGGCTCGGCAGGCCAGGCCGCCCAGGCGGCTGCCACCACCACCAACCGCCAACGGCGGCGCCGGTCGCGGGCCCCGCGCCGTCGGCGCCGCCTCGCTGCTTCCTTTGCCGCCGCCGCCCGATGCGCCGGCGCGGCCGCGGCTGGCAGTGGTGGTGGCGGGCGGTTCCCTCAGTTTTTCTGCCGTGTTCGACGCCCTGCGGCCGGTGCTGGGGGCGGGCGGCCCCATGAAATGCCTCTTCGAGTCGAAGCGGGCAATTGTGGAGCTCTCCAGGCTGGGGTGTCCCCTGGAAGGTGAGCGGCCAGGGCATCCCGGGGAAGGGCCCCCTGCGAGAACTAAGGTCAATTAGCTTGCCAGGACATGCAGCCGGTTCCAAGGAGTGGGTGCGCTGCTTCCTCTGCTGCACTGCGGCCCAACAGACATCTGCACGCCACCGCCGGTCACACCGCTGAAACCCCGAGACTGCAGACCATCCCAGCTCAGCAACCAATCTGGCCGCATGCGCTCCGCCAGGCGTGGCGTTTGACACTGTGGTGGCGGGGTTTGTGCTGGACCCCGACGCCTGGACCGGCCGCGACGGCGCGCGCGCGGACAAGCAGGACGCCACCAAACGGGTAATGACGGCAATTTCATTGCAACCGGTGCCTTGCCTGTGCACCCTGAGCACCTGCCTGCCGTGTGCATGGAGTGGTATTGAGACGGCAGACTGCTGCGTTTCGACAAGAAGATGGAGACATGGAATACACCCAGGCCCGCAACGGTTCCCAGCCCGGCATATTTCCGGTGTACCAATCACTGAGTGCCGCACCTCTGCACACGCCAGGTGATCAAGCAGCTGCCGTCTCTGGCGGCTCAAGTCCTCGGAGCCCGCCTGGACGATATGGCAGACATCTTGTGCGACACCGCCGATGCCGCTGCTGCTGCTGCCTCGGTGGCGGCCGGCGGCGCAGGGGCCGCGGGCGGGGGGCCGCCGCGGCTGGCGCCGGCGGAAAGGCTGCTGGCTGCGGGCGCGTGGGCTGTGCACCTGCTGCGGGGGCCGCTAGTGCGGCAGCTGGCGGAAGGGCCGCGCCTCATGCACCTGTACTGTGGAGTGGAGCTGCCCGTGCAGGTGAGACCTGGCTGATCTGATCTGATCTGATCTGATCTGTTCTGTCCTGATCTGTCTCCATGAGATCTGTCCATGCCATGCCTTCTTGCCTGCTGCCAGCAGTGCGTGCAGCCTGCGTCATGCAACTCTGCAACTGTGGCAATGCCCGGTGCGGCTGCTACACTGCACAAATCCATCGGTCCCCCGATCATCTCGGCGCACAACCTTGTTCAATCCTCAACAGCCGATCTTTGCTGAGATGGAGCTGAACGGCGTGGGGGTTGACCGCGTCCTGTTTGACGAGCAGGCAGCGAGGATGGAGGTGAGGCCGCAGCTGCATTCCCAGGGGTGAGGCGTGCCCTTGCCTCCAGAGCAAGGCCAACAACATAGCCTGCCGCTGGGCCCCTGCGTGGCCCCTCGCAATCATGGGTGTGTGTCATGCGCTTGCACAACAAATCAAATCACAGATACACTGACATATCCCCCCCGCAAACCAACAACCGACCCGCAGGCCGAGGTGGCAGCGCTGTCGCAGGACGTGTGGCGGCTGGCAGGGCGTGTCTTCAACGTCGACTCAGCAGACGTGCGTCTCCCTGGGATCGATGATATATGAGACGGCGCTGCGCGTTCAGAACGGCGCTACCCGCATTGTCCGCTCGGACGCGATCCCTTTGAACGGTTGCGTCATCAATTGGTGTTGGCACGACGACTCTGCCACCTGCCGGTCGTCTGACAGCTGTTCAACCTTGGGTTTGCTGTGCATGCGCGCGCCGGGTCTGCAATCACGCTTGCCGCGTCTGGCCTCTACAACCCCCACCTCAGGAGCTGCGTGCAGTGCTGTTTGAGGACCTCGGCCTGCAGTCCACCAAGGCCACACCCACTGGCCGGCTCAGCGTCAAAAAGGCGAGCTGCTGGCCGGCGGGGAAGGGGGAAGGGGATCAACGCGGCCCTGCTGCTCACTGGTTGCAATGCGTCATCCCCACACCTGCAGCTGCCGCACACTACTGCGGTTTGCAAGCAGGCCGCGACGCCATTCGGCAGCCTAATCTTGTGGAACCTTGGGCGCTCGTCGGAAGTTTCAAGGCGCCGCGCGTTGCCCCTGTGCATGTGGCCGCTCTCTCCTCCCCCGGTCCGTCCATCTGCCCCCCTGCAGGAGGTGCTTCAGCAGCTGCGGGGGTTCCACCCTGTGATAGAGCCCCTGATGGAGCTCAATGAGCTGAAAGACCTCCTGAAGCGGTGAGCAGGCAGCTGCAAACAAAGGTTACCTGGGTTTGATTTTATGCAGAGTGCGAGATCCCTCGAGGCGCTTGCTGGTTGTAGTGGTAATGTGCGAGGGCGCGAGGATGACATTGTGGGTGGTAGGATTGACGCTTTGATGGCACACCGTTGCGGCTGTTGCTCGCGAGCGTCTGACGAGCGGGCTGGGGCGGGCCCAGGCAGGGGTTGACCAGTTGCACAGGACGGCAGCGCCACACAGCTAGCAGGCCTGGCCCCCGCAAGTGAACTCCCCCCCTGCCACTTCCCTCGTCATTGGAACTCGTAGGTACTACAAGTTCGACACGTTCCGGCGCTTCGTCACCCCGGGCAACCGCATCCACGCGATTGTCAACCAGACGGGCGCGGCCACGGGCCGCCTGTCAGGCGTCAATCCCAACATGCAGGCGCGCTTTCTGCGAGCTGCTCGGCTGCTCGGCCGCCGCGACGCCGTTTCCATCGGCATCTTGGACCAACGAATGCCGGATGACCCCTGTGCTGCTGTGTTGTTGCACTGTGGCAAATGTGGTGCATGGCTGCATCCGAGGGCTGGCCCAGGCTCTGACGGGACTGCGCGAAGGGGATTGTTGCATTCAACGAACCAACCTCTCCTTCGCCGCCCCCGGGTTTCCCGGGGGCGGGGAAGGAGAGGTTGGTTCGTTGACCTGGGTTTCAATTGACTGCCTTGTTGGAACCCGTCTCTCTCTCACGGAAAAGCTGCTGCGTGCACAGCTCCACCACTGCCCCTGGGCCAAAGCTTACCGCGCCCCACGGCAACCGCATTGCGCAGGGCCTCCCTGCCCGGCGGGAGCGTGGCAGGCAGCTGCGCCAGGCCTTTGTCGCCAGCCCGGGCTATGTGCTCGTCTCGGCTGGTGTGCCCCTGCGCGAGGAGGGTTATGCTGGCTGGGTGGCGCCGCCCTGCCCCCTCGCGGCCCGCGCATCCTCCTTGCTGGCTGCGACGTCGCTGCTATTGCCATCGGCTTTGCTGCTGAGCCATCGAAATTCACGCCTCTTCCCACAACCAAAGCCCTGGCAATCAAAAACACCTCACCCATCATGCTCCACACACCCCACACTACGCATCATCCTCGACCGACTCTCACAGACTTCTCTCAAATTGAGCTGCGCATCCTGGCGGCCCTCAGCGGCGAGCCCGTGCTGGTGGGTGCATGCGGACGTCACAAGCTCGCTGCCCTGCCTCGTATCGTTTGAATTGTTGCAGGACGCACAGCATTTATCTGTGACTGCACGTGTCACGAGACAGAAGAGATTGCAAATTGCGATCGACCGGAACATGAGGCATGATGGCATGATGGCATGCTGGGCAACAGCAACAGGCCGCCGCCACCATTGCTGCCTCTAAGAGCTCAAGGCAGCTACCCCAAATGGTCAAATCTTGCCCCCGTTCCGACCCCTCATGTTTGATGGCCCCTCCGTTCCCTGCTGTCCAAGGTTGACGCTTTCTCCAGCGATGAGGACGTCCACGCCACCACGGCTTCGCTGCTGTTCGACAAGTCCAAGGCGGAGGTGACCCCCACTGAGCGTCAGGTCGGCAAGGAGGTCAACGTGAGTGGCCATACAGGCGGCGCGCGCTGGGCTGTGCCGTCTTTGACTCAAGACGCGCTGCGCTGGACTGCGTTGTTTTTACCCGGGCTGGCTGGGTGCTCCTCAGGGCAGGGGGCGGGGAGTCGTCTTCTCTGGTTGGTGTGCTGGCGTGTGTGGCAAAAAGCGAGGGTGTGTGTGAGTGTATGTTTGCAGGCATGAGTGCGCTGGCCGGTCGCTTGCAAATGAGAGAAGAAATAAACAGCATGTTCCCTCATCTGACATCAGCAGGGGCCGGGTCCTGTGCTCGCATACACTCGCATCCCTGGGATCGCATGATGCCTAGCAATCAGCACCAGCTGACACCCCCTGCGTCTGCGACCATGTGCTGTGCCGCGCATCCCATGCTCCTGCAGTTTGGAATCGTCTACGGTCAGGTGGGGGGCACCACCTGTTGGGCCCTGTAAGCCAGCTCAGCCTGCCTCGACTGGATGCCGGCAGGGGAGGGTAGGAGGGATAGGGCGCTTGCCTGCTGCTGGCAAGCTGGGGTGTGATCCAGCTATTCCAGGTTCATAATGGTGCGTGGGATGTCACCAGCGACAAACTCCATCCGACCCGCCGAAACGCAGGGTGCCACTGCCCTGGCTGAGAAGCTCAACATCCCCAAGACAAGGGCCGCGGAGTTCCTGCAGCGCTTCAGGCACACATACCCATCCGTGCGCAAAGGGCACTCTGCCGCGCCTGCCGGCCTGCCAGTCCTGTAGCCCCGCCGCTGACCCCACCAGCACGCGGCTTGGTGCAGCTGCACGCAGCCACCGGCTGACCCCGCGGATAACCTTAGCACTCGGTCAAGCCCGCTCAGCCCACCCTCAGCCTCAACGGCACACTCAAACAAAAGCCCCTGCGCTCCAGCCCCGGCGCTTCCAGTGTAGCCTCGCTCGTGTGCACCACCACGCCCTGGGCCCCCACGCCTCCCCCCACCTGTGACGTTCCCCTTTTGTACGCCAGGTGTTTGGCTACCTGTCGCGCTGCCAGCAGGAGGCGCTGGTGCACGGCCGCGTGGAGTCGGTGGGCGGCCGCCGCCGTTTCTTCGAGTTCGAGGCGCCGCAGCTCACCGCCTTCGCAGGGCGGCCCTCGGGCGTCGCGGGCATGTGAGCGCAACTGAGCCTCGACCGGCTTGCTTTGTGCACAGAGCGGCCGCTGACGTGCAGGGCATGCAGGCCATGACAATGCCCACAGCATGCTCTGCCCAAGCAGCTGTCACCGACGGTGGCACTGCTCGCGGCGTGCGTGCCGCATGTCAGGCTGGCGGTCGCACCTTAGGCGTTGATCGGTGCCGGCGCTGGTGCCTGGCTGCGCGTACAGCGGGTATGTATCTGGCAACTGCCGACAACCCGCAGGCTGCGGGTCTTGCCACATCACTTGACTGCCCCTTTCCCTATCCACCAATTCCTTGCGTACATCTTCACATTGACACCGCCTGAGGCCGGCATCCCCTCCCTCATATCCCCTTGTCCCCCATCCCCATCCTGCTTTCAGGCCCCCCGCGTCTTCCTTCGTCCCTGCGTGCCCCTCCCCCGTGAAGCACCAACCCCCCCCTCCCACACACCCAAATCGCCCGCCCCACAAAAGGCCTGGCTATGAGGACCTCAAGCGGCTGGCACAGGCCTCTCCGAACCGGGCCATGCAGGAGGACGACGCACGGCGCCTGAGGCAGGCCGCAAACACGCCATTGCAGGTACGTAGCGGCGGTCGACGCGCTGCTGGGGCCTGCTGACTTGCCGGTCCGTACTTCCACGCGGCATGCCGCAAGGCTGTTGGGCTGAATGAGGCTGCAAATGGACATCGGCTGGTTTGTAGCTGTTCAAGGGAGCGTTGCATCTCAATTGTATTGCTGTGCCTACTTGCCCTGAGCCAACAATTCTCATTCTCATCCCAGCCCCGACCTGCACTCAACAAAACAGCCTTCCCAACCCCCCAAAACTGACCCACCAGGGCACCTCTGCCGACCTGCTCAAGCTGTCGCTGCTGGCGGTGCGCGACAAGGTGGCGGGGCTGGGCGGCCGCGTGCTGCTGACGGTGAGTGTTCCCCTGGAGCCGCAGGGCTCTGCTGTTGCCACAGTAGTCGTCACTGCTGCTGCTGCTGCTGCTGCTGCTGCTGCTGCTGCTGCTGGTGGTGCTGCTTCTAGGCGGGTGCGGCAGTCGCCGGCGCTGCTGCCGCTTCTGCCGCAGCTGCTGCCGTTGCTGTTGCTGCTGTTAGTTGCCGCTGGTGTTGCTGCTGCTGCTGCTGCTGCTGCTGCTGCTGCTGCTGCTGCCGCCGCTGCTCCTGCTGCTCTCACAGTACGGCCATGTGACCATCCCTTGCCGGCCCTCCACCCCTCCCTCCACCCCATTGTCCATCTCATCCACCCCAGCAAGTCCGCACGGTCAACATTGATCATCGAATACAATCACACCAACACCCTACCCCTCCGTGCCCTCTCCCCAGGTTCATGACGAGGTTGTGGTGGAAGTGCCCGAGGGTCGCGAGGGCAGCGCCATGGCGGCCCTCAAGGGGGCCATGGAGGGCGTCATGGATCTGGGGGTGCCCATCAAGGTGACGGGGGGTGGAGTAATGACGGCTGGGCATGTGGTGTGCCTGGGTCCTGTGTACACTGCTTTGTGTGTGTGAGTGAGAGAGACAGTGAGTGAGTGTGTGTGTGTGCATGGGGTGAGTCATGTCAAGGCTTGAGAGATGGTCGGTTGCAGAGGATGGGGCGGTTCGCAATGGGTTGCAAGAGTGGCGGCCTTGCACGTGCCCAGCCCGCCTGGTTTTCATTGTGTCTGTGAAGGCTCATGCGGCAGGGCAGCAGGGAGGAAGCTGAGCTGCGGGACCAGCAGGTGCCCAGCAGTGGCGCCCTGACAGCGCTAGGTGCGGCCCCGCCACGCGGCCGTGCATTGCGCGATGCCATGCAAACCCCTGGCCAACTTGCGCCTGCTGCCGTGCCGCTAAATAGGTGGATACGGCGGCCGGGCGCAACCTGCTGGAGACCAAGGAGGGCTGAGGATGTGATTGTTTCTGATGCAATCAAGGGTGGTGGTTCCAGTATTGACCTTTAATAGCCGCTGCGCGGCCGTTTTGCTGGGCGCGGACATGGAGTCTCTGTTTTGTGAGGGCACATTTGATTGGCCGCTCAGCAGCATGCATGAGGATGTACTGGTGGCTGACGTTTGGAGCACCCAACTCAGGATCATGTGCATCAAGAGAATGCGCGCACGCACACACGCACGAGCATACATACACACACACACACACCTACACCTACAAACACATACATGCACACGCACGCACACATACATACACACACACACACACATGAATGCATGCTAACATACACGCACATGTACACGCATCCGAGCGCGCAAGAGTGCAGACACACACACACAGACGGCGCAATGTGTTATACGGGTGTCGATGGGGCGCATCATACCAACGCTGCTCTTCTGCCTGTACTACCAGATTACTTGTAACTCAAAGCGCTGCAGCGACAGAAAATCAGATCACAAGAGTCAGCGCACCCACGTCGCAAGCATCAGAGGCGCCGAGGACGCCAAAGGGGCGATGTAGCCTGATGATATCATCACGACCCCACAGCTCCTGGTCTGGGCACGCTGCTTACGCCCGCTGTTTGTGCGCAAGCTTGCATGCCCGGCCCAAAAGCGGTGCGGGGTCCACGACACAGACCCCTGGGACCCCAACACCGTCAGAGCTCGGAATGGTCCGCCGCCGCCTCCGCCTCGGCCGCGCGGGCGGCAAACACCGCCCGCCGCGCCTCATCCTCTTCCGCAATCTCCCGTGCGAGGGCCTCCTCCTCTTTGACCAGATCTGCCAAGCGGTCCTCGAGCGCCTTGAGATCTTCCGCCTTGCAGGCGGCGGGGGTGGCCATGGAGGCCGTGTAGGCGCAAGTGGAGGGCTCCGACGCGCCCCAGGCAGACTCTGACTCGCCGCACTCAAAGTGGACGCGCATGCTGCGGGCCGGGGCCTGGTGGCACCAGTCGCCGTTCTCAAACACGCCCTGGAGGCGTGGCGGTGTGAGCGTGTGTGCGATCGAGAGGTTGGTTGGTTTTGCTGGAGGTGGCAGGCGGTGAGGGCTGATAGGGCAGCATTCCTACACCATGCCGCCCGCAGGGGCCAAAGCGGGGCCCTGGGGTCCCAAGCAGCCGCCACCCACCAACCCCTGGCCCTATGCAATGCTCGTGCCGCGAACCGTCAGCCCGCAGCCGATCGGCGACCCCCGTCGTGGCCCCCAAACGCGCAAGCAAACACACACACACAAAGGCGCACCTCTGAGTAGCCCTTTTCGAAGCCCTTCCAGACCCCCAGGCTAGTCTCGTGGTGGGCGCCGTTGTCGACCTGCGCGGCCTTGTCGAAGAGGCAAAGGCGGTACGTGTACTGCGGCTCCCGCGCGCTGCTGCAGTGGGACGCCAGCGCCAGCCACGCGTCGTCGGCGCCGTAGTCATAGGTCACCTGGTGACGCGGCCGGCCAATGGGGGTCGGGAGCAGGGGGAGGAGGCGGACGAGGATGAGGGTGAGGAACAGCTGAAGGCTTGAGGAAGGTCCCGGACTCTCAGGGGGCGGAGACTGCTTGTGGGTTTTTCAGAGGGCATGATGGGCACGGAAGAGGCTGGTGAAGGTTATGCGGCCCAAGAAATGGGCTGATAGGACGAACCCTCAACCCTGACCCCAGGCGGCGCGGTCTTCCAGCGCGGCAGCCTATGAGGGGGGCGCCGCGCAGCCGCGCCGCGAACGAGCCCCGCACGCGCCGTTCTCCCCGTGCGCGCCGGCCACCTGGCGCGTGAGGCGCTCCTTCTCGGCGCGCAGCGAGGCGACGCGCTCCTCGGCCGCCGAGTGCGCCGAGATGGCAGCGTCCAGCTCCTCGTCTGTGTCCACATCGCCTCAGGGCCAAAAAGAGCAGCGACAAGATGGGTTTTGATAGTGTGTGTTTTGGTGCCGACTAAGGCTGCACGATGACAAGGGAACCTGGGCAGTGGGCCAGGGGCGCCAGGCGACCGCCCCACACGCCCGCAGCCCGGGCAGCGCCGGCCAAGCGGCGAAAGGGAGCTGCCCGCCCCGCCCTGCCACCGGGCCCACGCGACTCCGCTTTCCCCAGCGCCGACCCGCAGCGCCGCCCGCCCCACCCCCATTCCTTTCCCTAGACACGACTCACCCAGATCGTCCTCGCCCTCCTTCCGCGCCGGCGGCGCATCACTGTCGTAGCAGGTCGGCTCCTCGCAGGTGGGGGCGTCGTAATCCGGGTCGTCCTTCGTGGGCAGCGGGGGGTCTGGGCCGCCGGCGCCCACGTTGGCGACGGCGTCCTTCAGCTTTGACCAGGTGCTGGAAAGCCAGCCCACTGGGGGTGGGGGGTGGGGG
>NW_014012926.1:0-21611 GCF_000611645.1 Monoraphidium neglectum
CCCATCCACCCTCACACATCCACGCCCCCCCCCCACACAACCATGCCCCACAAGCAAGTGCGTGTGCGCACCTGTCCTCGAGCTCTGGCCTGTGGTACAGCTCCGGCGCCAGGGGCCAGAAGTGCTCCACAAAGTCCGGGAACGGCCGCTTGCTGGGGAACCCCGCGCACGAGATGCGCACCGCCTCCAGCACGCCGCCGCAGCGCAGCTGGTGCAGCGCGTTGGCGTTCTCGAAGCTGCGAACAGGGATCACGACGCGAAAACCCAAAGGTGAGGGGAGGGGCATATGTCAGTCACTCGACGCCTGGGCATGTACTTGTCCGCAAGCCTGCGTTAGACCGCGGGCGTTTCACCGTCCGCTGCGCAGGGACAGAGGGCACAGCGCAGCCCCGTGCGGGGGCTCACAGCGCGGGCTTGTTGCCGCTGTTGGGCTTGATGCAGCGGATGTAGTGCGGCTCCATGCGGCCCAGCTGCGCCATGAGCTCCCCCAGCTGGCGCTTGAACTGGGAGCCCACGCTGTTGAACTTGAACGCTGCGAAACGCTTGTTGGGGCCGCCGGCAGAGTTGCCCTCCGACAGGGATTCCTGCAGGTTGGCGAGCGTGAGTGTGCTGTTGTGTGTGAGGCATGGCTTGACGGTCCTGCCCTCCACTACCAGCCATGGAAGTCGCTTATTGAGCATCAGTCCCAACACCACCTTGGTAGAACTTCACTCTCTCAATCTCGCGCGCATACACACACACACACACACACAAACACACGCATACACACACACACAAAGACGCACTCACCCAAAACGCACGCGCGCATGCACACACGTGCGCGCCCCCATACAAACCTGCTCCGCAGGGAAGAGCTCCTGCACGAACGGCTTGGAGCTGGCCTGCAGCAGCGTCTGGTGCTCCGCCACCACAAAGTCCTTGTTCTTGTCCAGGAAGTTGTCCGACTGGTACACCACGGGGCCTGGCCAGGGTGCGCCATGAAGCGGTGGATTGGGGTGATGGTGTGAGTGCGCAAGCCACAGGGGATGATCAGATCGATGTTTCCTTGTCTTGCCACAGAGCCAAGGAGGCTCATCACCGTGCGAGGTGCAGTGGCCCCGAATCCCTCAGCCCTTGCCCTGTCGCACGCAGGTCCCGTTGATCGCAGCCCCCGCACCCGCGTAGTGCTCGATGGTGAACGCGGTCTGGGTGAGCTTGGGGCGCTTAAAGCGCGCGCTGCCCTGGCAGACGCCGCTGGCGTAGAGCTTCTCGGCCAGGTCCTTGTTGGTCGAGGTGGGGAACCTGGTTTGAATAGGAAGGTTGAGCCAAAGTCGGAGCTAAGGCGCAAACATCAACATGAACAAGAGCCGATTTCATCCTATCATGAGCCAGCAAGGCATCCACTAGGCCACACTGCTGCAGCGTCGTCGGTCGGCCACCCTGCTGCCATCGCAAGCCGAACGATGCAAGGTCGGTCCTGGATTATCACAACCCTTGTGTAAAGTGCGGCCCCTCAAACCTGCACTGCTCGTCCAGCAGGTCCAGGATGCCCATCTTGCCCTCAATCAGGTCCAGCACGTCCTGGTTGTCCACAAACTCAATGTAGGACCAGTCAATCTTCTCGCGCTCATACTCAGCCTGGGGAGGGCGGGCGGGACGCCGGGCGTGTACTGCTTTCAGGAGTGCTTTGCCATAATGAGGGCTGGCGCAGGGCATCTGCTCTTGGCTTTGGCTTGGCCAGTGCTCATCAATCAGTCCAGCCCACGAGCGGTGCAGGTCGTCCGACCACAGCCTTTTGCCGGAACGCAGCAGCCCCTAAAACCAGCCCCACCTGCTCCTGCTTGAACACGTGGTGGTTGAAGTGCTGCTGCAGCTTCTCATTGGCCAGGTTGATGCAGAACTGCTCCAGGTCGTTGTACTCAAAAGATTCAAAGCCGTAGATGTCCAGCACACCCACGCTGGCCGCACAGTTCTGCGTTGAGGCAGTGGATTGTAGAGGTCGGAAGTCAGACAGGCCGAGGCCAGGATGCACGGGCAGCTTACGAGGATGCAACCGTCAAGGGGGGGAGCAAACAGGCAGGGGTGGTGGCACGGACAGAGATGGGCTCTAGCGGATGGGCTAGAGCGCCTTGAACTCGTCCCTGGCGCCGGCGGCTGCTGAGTGGGCCCTTGGGGCCAGGCAGGGGCGCCATACCTTGTCCTCTCCAATGGCGTTGTTGATGGCAGTGACCAAGAAGTCGAACATCTTGGAATAGATGACCTGGCATGTTTCACGCGGCAGAAGGACAGACAGGGGAAGATTGGATCAGGTGCAGATGACAGGCATGGGCTATGACAGTCCATCGCAGACAGTTCAAGCCAACTCAAAGCTGCCACCAGCCCCTAACATTCAACATGCATCAACGTGGAAAACCTATGCAGCGCCTGCAGCGCAGTCAAGCCCCCCTTACGGCTGCGGCGCACCTTGGCGAGGGAGTCCCGGTTCTCAGTGGCGGCCCGCACGTTGAGCGGGCTGATAATCGGGCCCTCAGGCGTCTGGCGCGTGCGCGTCGTCAGCGCGTGCGCCAGGCCGTCTCGAGACACGCCAAGCAGGTCGGCTGCGGGCAGCGGAAGGGCGGACGGCAGGGGCCGCAGGCAGCAACCGTGAGCGGCCTGCCGCTTGGGGTCAAATTAACCACCATTGTCGCTCCTTGGCCCGTCTACCATGCCCCAGCAATGCGCAAGATACCTGAGGCCCTCCGTCAGCCGCTTGCGGCCACCCAGGGGCGCGTTTCCTCTCCGCGCCCTCGGCCCACCACCCCATCTCTCCCTCTGCGCTTCATTGCCTCACCCGCCGCCGCCAGCGCCTCCTCCGCGGCGCCGCCGGGCTTCACCATGCTGCTGTCGGCGTCCCTGCCCTCCGCAAACGCCACGTTGCCCAGGTGCAGCACCGCTGCGGTGCAGGCCAGGATCGCCTCCCGCTGGTCCGCGGGTATGCCGACCTTCGCCATGGCCGTCACGGTGCGCTGCGGGGTCGCCGAAAGCCAAAGTACATAAAAGGGTGCATGTGAGCCTCTAATGTCAAGTGGCTATGTGGCGAGGCCCGAATTGTGGTCTCTGCAGGGCACGTCGTGGCTGCGCCACTGCGCCGCCACATCAGCAAAATGTCCCGGCCCCCAGCAAGCCAGGCGGCGCCGCACAACACCAAACCGGAACGGCGGCACCAGCCGTACCTGAGGCCGTCCGCAGCGTGTGAACTACGCACCTCGTACTCCTCGGCATTGCTGTCCCCAGGGATCTCGAAGCAGGTGCTCTGGTTGAGGTAGTGGTACTGCGCTGCCGGCTTCAGCCGCCACCGCCGCCGCTCCTCAGGGCTCGCGCCATCGCACAGCTGCGCAGAAGCAGGTCAAGAAGGACACCGGCAAGGAGGGCAGACACGGCGTCACCACCCCGGTCCAATCTGACATACGCCCCTGGCCGGGCTCGGATCCACTCGACGAAATCCCGCTAGCGCCACAGTGTGGCGAACTTTAGTTGCAGGTCGCGGCTGATCGGTCGCAGCTGACCGTGACGGGGGCCAATAGACAGCAGGTGCACAACGTATGACGGTGCATCCGGGGCCCCCTCCAGCACCGACTCGTCTCAGGGCCCTGCGAGAGCGCGCCCGCCGCCCCCCCCCCCACCTGGTAAAATATGTGGTAGGAGCGCTCCGGGTTGTTGACCGCCACCACGCGCGACCGCTCCAGCAGGTAGGTGCGGATGGCCGCGCCAGTGATGGCGCCTGCCTTGTTGAAGTTGATCTCCACGTACTTGCCAAACCTTGCGGGGGGTGGAGGCGTGCGGGCGGGCACGCGTCAATGCCTTGGGTGCTGTGACGACCCTGACTTGTGGCCATCCCAATCCTTATCCTTTTTAGCTGCAAGCCCCCCGGGGCGCGCCGTGGCGTCCCCTCTTGGCACCGCAGCGCCAAACTCTGGCTGCGGCGGCCGCCGAGCCGTTGCGGGAAAACACATAACAGCAGCACACAACGCCCTTCGTCCCAAGTTCTTTCTTCTCATGCTTGCGACCTATGCTGCAGTGCAAACCCCGGCCGCTGCACCTGGAGGAGTTGTTGTTGCGCACGGTCTTGGCGTTACCAAAGGCCTCCAGCAGCGGGTTGCTCTCCAGCACCTGCTCCTCCACGCTCCTGCGCGGCGCAGATGGTCAAGACCGTGCAGCGCGTGCGCCGCCGCATGTTCAAGGCTGCTTCCCAGCGCTCGACCGCCGCTGCTTTTGCCATCTCCCGACCACCTCATCTGCTCCATTTGCTGCACTTTCGCAACCAGCAGCGGCAGCGCATATATTTGCCCTCAGGTCTGCGCGGCTTCTTTGCTCCCTCCGCCCCTGCGCCCCTCAACCCCTGCCCCCCCCGCCACCTGGTCCGCTGCCCACACCTGCTGCCGCCGCCGCTGCTGCCGCGCCGCCCGTGGGCCTCCATGTACCCCCCCATGTACGCCAGGTACTTCATGATGAGCTTGCTGGTCTCGGTCTTGCCGGCGCCCGACTCCCCCGACACCAGGATCGCCTGGCCGCTGCCCTCCTTGCGCATCTGCTTGTACGCCGCGTCCGCAATGGCGTACACGTGCGGTGACAGGTCCCCCAGGTCGGCGCCGCTGCGATGTTATGGTTTCAAGTTGAGGCGGTGCATCTCAGGCGGACGCAGCAGGGCGGAGGACCCCGTTCGGGTGCTTGCGGCTGCCGTCCGCGCCCGCAGCATGGTGCCGTAGACCACAAACATGCAAGCAGCGAGCGAGCACGGCATGCGCGCGTCGGCCGCCGCGGCCGCCCACCGGTACTGGTCCATCATGTGCGTGCCGTAGAGGTGCGGCAGGGGCGCGAACGGGTTGACCGCGATCAGGATGCTGCCCGTGTAGGTGTAGATCTCGTCAAACTGGAACCGCTGCCGCAGGTTCCACAGCACCCCAGGCTCGTGGAGGTACGACAGCGCCGTCATGTCCTTGAAGCGTGCATTGCAATGGTTTGAGGCATGGGTTGGCACGCATGGCAGAGTGCGGGAAGGAAGCACGGCTAGGGGTGGGGGCCCAGTCACTCAGGTGAGCTGGGCGGCAGGTAATGTGGTTGGCTCCGGGCAGCGTCCGTTCAAGGTGATGCGGCCGGCGCGCCGCTGCTCAATAGTGTTTCAAAACCTCCAAGTTACCACCTAACTACCCGGGCTTGCATGCGCTTCAGCAGGGGCAGCCAAGGGCGGCTGCCTCTGCGCAACGTAGCGCAGCGGCCAGTCCAATCCCGGGCCCCATGGCGCAGCGCCTCACCTCCACGCCCCTCGTGTCGTTGTTCTGGAGCGGAGCATCCTCTTGGCCGACCTTTCGCTGCTCGTTGCTTCCGTCCAGCGACACGATGAGCTGGTCCCCATCCAGCTTGATCACCTCCCCCTTCACCCAAGAGTCGCCATCCTTCGTCTTTATCCATACTTTGCTGCCCACTGTGTGTATCACCGCGCTGGGCTGCCGCGGCGCGGTCATGCTGGGCGACTTCCCAAGCTATGCTAATGCCCGCGGGCTCTGGGATGGCCCTTCGCGACCAGCAGCTCCCTCTGTGACCAATAAGTCCCACAGACGATTGGTGCGGGCTAGGAAACCCAGCCGCTGGGAGAAGCGTGTCAGGTAGCAAGCCGCTGGGCGTTGAAGAGAGGGCAGGTGCTCATGGCACTCTGCCAAACAGCTGAAATGCACTAGTATGATCTGATCGAGGCCCAATGGCCGCCGGGATTTTGCACAACCGCAGCTGGATCGGCCGGTGCTTGCAAGCAGTGCGGGGGGATGAGACTTTCCGCACTGCTTTCCCCGTGGCCTGTACATGAAGTGCACAGCTTCAATTGCTTTCATTCCTCATAATTGACACCCGGTTATCCTGATCGGATCTGCTCTCATCAATCTCGTCTCAGCCGTCCGCGCGCGGGGTTCCGTTAGCTTGCCATGCATGCACATAGAACGTCATGTAGGCCGCAGCCTATGTGCAGTACCACCGGCAGTGGCGTCGGGGCGGGTGTGCAGCTCAGCGCTAGGCGCATTTCAGCAGCAATGCGCCTGCAGCACCATCATCCGCGACCAGCACCGCACGCAGTGGCTGTCGATGCCGCCACCCAGGGCAACAGCAGCAGCAGCCTGGACCTGCGGCCACCCGTCATGATCAACAGCTGTACTGGTCGGGTGCGCCGTCCTCACGCGCGCCCCCGCGCATGGATGCTCCCCACTCCACCCCCTTCGCTCGTGCAGCGCCCGACTCCCGCCGCCGCCACCTTTGTCGCCTGCTACAAACTTAGTCGCCTTCCGCCGCCGCCCGCAGATGGGCCACTCCGCTGCGGAGGCGGTCGTGCGCGCGGGCCTGCAGCTCGTCCCCTTCACACTCACCGGCTTCTCGGCCGGCGTGGCGGTGTCGAATATCGGCATCAGCGGCATCCCTGTCGAGCTGGTCGGCAAGGAGCGGCGGCAGGAGGCCATGGATGTGGTGAAGGATCGGTACCCCGGCCTGGTAGTGGTTGACTACACCATGCCAAACTGCGTCAACGGTGGGCTCCTGTACATGCGCACGCAGATGGCTCGCCGCGGGAGCTCGCGTCCAGCCGTGGCCGGTTAGCGGCCGGCAGGGACGCGCCGTGCAGGTGCACGACACGGGGAAGGTGACAGCGGTGGTCTGGATCTGGGTAATTGCAGAGAAGCCGATTAGATTAGGCAAGGGGGCGGCGACCTGATGCTGGCGGAAGCCGAAACGCGTCGCGTGGTGCCGCCATCCCCTTGCAGACAACGCGGAGTTCTACGCGCGCAACGGCGTGCCGTTTGTCATGGGCACCACCGGCGGGGACAGGGCCAAGGTGGCGGCGGCGGCCGAGGCGGCCGGCGTGTATGCGGTCGTGGCGCCCCAGATGGGCAAGCAGGTGCGCAGGGCGCCTCCTCGGCAGAGCATGCTGGCCTGCGGTGCCGCGGCACACGTCTCAGCTGCGGTGCTGCTGCACCTCTCGCGGCGCCCCTGCCGCGCCGCAGCGCCCCTGCCGCCAGAGCCCTCCTTCCCCTGCCTCCGCCCGCTGGCGCCCTCGGCCCCCTCCGGCTGCCCCTCGAGCGACCTGCTTGTTTTCCACCACCCTCAACTTCCAGGTGGTCGCCTTCCAGGCGATGATGGAGGTCATGGCGCAGCAGTACCCTGGCGTGTTCACCGGCTACAGCCTCACCGTCACTGAGAGCCACCAGCGTAACAAGGCCGACGTCAGCGGCACGGCCAAGGCGGTGGTCGCGTCGCTGCGGCAGATGGGGGTCGAGGGCTTCAAGGACGTGAGCGGCTGGGGGCGGGGGACAGGAGGGCGGGCTCGGGTGGCGCCAGGGGCGGGCGCCACTGCTAATGCCAGGGCTTGCATGTTTAGGGGATTGTGCGGCGGCATATGGGCCTCTCAACTGGCGGCCTAGCGCCCACAAATTGATAGGTTTGCCTATCCTTTGTTGCCCTTCTTGCATTGGATGGAGTCGCCTCTGTCATGGACGATCCTCAATGTTGCCATTCCCCCATCTCCCACGCATGCCCGTGACACCAGTCTGACATCCGCAAGATACGCGACCGCGAGGGGCAGCTGCAGATGGGCGTCCCTGAGGACCATCTAGGGGGCCACGCATTCCACACGTACACTCTCACATCGCCAGATGGGTCTGTGCAGGTGGGCTTGCGTGCGGAGTATGAAGGGGGGGGGACCAGCAGACCCTGGGTGCGCGCAGCGTGCGCGCATCTTACGCCGTGAACTGTGCATCAACCCCTTTGATACGCTTGCCAATCAGCCTCATCCCCGCAAACTCTCATCAACTCCCCTAATTCAGTTCAAGTTTAAGCACAATGTGGTGGAGCGGTCCATTTACGCGGAGGGCACTGTGGATGCCGTGCTGTTTCTGGCCAAGAAGAGGGCGGAGGCTGCAAAAGAGAAGGTGTACAACATGGTGAGGCGTCTGCGGGTGCATCTACAGCCCAGGTGCTCAATGCTTGCGCCCACGGGCAGGCCCCAAGGTGCCTAGCGCCCCTGAGCGACCAGCTGTCAGACCGGCAGAAGATCAGATGTTTTGCGATGGGCCTATTGCTCCCCCTCACTGACTCTGCCGCAATGCTTGGTCTTCCATTATGACCCCGTTTCTATTGCAGGTGGATGTGTTGCTGGAGGGCTCCCTGAGATGAGATGAGCCGATCAACAGACACCTGGCGAAGCGCCATGCTAGGCACATGGGTAGTCATGGCAGGCAGCAACCAAAGGGCGCGAAACGGAGGTGGCTTCTGTAAGTGCATGAGCAGCTGGGCGCAATCTTTTCGTTAGCGAGTCCCGCATGTTGTTCCACATTTTGATCTACAGAGCGGGTCCCGTTGTGGGTGCGTCTCATAGTGCAGCTGCACGATGCATTTCTAGCCTGAATGGCAAACCATGTTTGATTTTGTGACACGGCTGCGTTTCTTTTGTACACTGGTGCAGTCGTTGTGTCTATTCTACACCATTTGAAATGTATCCCCTCTGGTCGTACCCAGCATGGAGCCCACACACCAAGTGCTAGCTTGCTGTGCTGCTGGCAAGCAGACCCAGTGCTTGTAACCTGCGACTGCGCATGACTTAAGACAGCTGACGGCACGGCTCAAGACAGCTGCTGAGCTTGTTTAGGACGGCGCTCTTTCCAGCAAGGCGGCACAAGGTGCAAAAGCTCGGGGTGATGGCCGGCAAGGATGCAGCAGCACTTGTCATCCGCCACAGCTCAGTCGGTCCGCGCAGATCAAAAGCAACGCCCAGCTGCGCCAGCCGCTGGGCGCTGGCGCTTTCTGCGTGAGGATGCACAGCTACAGAACAGGAGGCCGTGCAGGCTCCAAACCCTGCTGCCTGCCGAGCTTGCGACGCGAGTGACTTGGAAATTAAAATGGTGGTGTGATCGGGACATCACCAGGTGAACTTCGTTGGGCAGGCCCCTGATCGCGGCTTCATGAAGCTGGCGTCCACTGCAAACTCATACATACAGGAAGTACGCATACGTCATGCGTTGTCCAGGAAGCTGATGAAGCAGCGGTCAGCGTGCAGGACGCTGTATTGCAACTTAAATAGCACCGCACAAGCAGTCTTGCCCTTTTTCGGCATTTCACCCGCTGGGTCGTGAGGGAGTCAACAAGGGCGGCGCGGCACGAGTCACTTGGTCAATATATCAGCACTCCCATTCCGGCAGATCCCCACTCACAACCAGTTGCTGGTTGCACCATGCCTCGCAGCATCATCATCCTTGCTGGACCCAGTGATGCGCACGTGGTGCTGATGTTTGGTACACCCACAGCACATATATGTAGGACTCGGAGCCCCTGCTCCAACACGCACACAAAACTCACTGCGTCTCCAATCGATGCTTGCACAAGCCCCCCACAGGGGTGCATCCGTGCTACTCACTGCTCTGAAATTTGCATAGCATGTGCCACATAAATACGGATTGCTTGAATGTAGAAGCGAGCTGATTAATTTTGGCAAACAACTTTCAAACATCTAGCCATTTCAATCTCCCATCCTAAGCCTCCGTTCCACACCCCACTCTTCGGGTGTCTGGTGCAACCGTACAGCTGCTGCCGGCTGTCAATCGATCAAAAGACAATGCACCTTTGAGTTATGCCAGCGTTCGCATTGCCTGACAAAGGCTTGAAACCACGATGTAAGACTTGCATACCGCTCACATGTTCAAAAGGTGATTGGACATCCTTGGAAATTCTTGTGGGTCGCACCATTTGTGCCAGCAAGTCCATTACAGTAGGGATGAATAACCATGACGATGTATCCGCTGTGCCGAGGCGAAGGTACACATCACTACTTTGAAGACACCCCGTGCAACAAACAGGAAATGCCACTGTGCCTGGGTCAAATCATAACCTGAATGCAGGTGTCAAACAAAAGTAAACCACCAGCTGTCGTAGAAAGCCCGGATGGTGGAGAACTGAAATACTGGGTCACTTCCGCCATACAATCTGATTAACAAAGTTGGTACATCTTGCAGCCTCGATCCCCCGTCTCACACCAACGAGGAAATGTTATGCTCCACTGCGAAAAGTTACATTATTGTGCAAGCGCACAGCCTGTCCACCCCCCTGTGCATCGCCAGCCTGACGCGCCCGAAAGTGTTGTAGCGGGCAGCTGCTCCGGGATGCGCCGCGTGGTGGGCGCGCAGCTCAGCCTTGCGCACGGCTGCAGGGTGAGTTGCAAGGATGGGAGGGCGGAGATGGTGGTGAAGTGGGCGCCGGCCTTTTGAACTGCTAACTACCGTAAGTACCACACCCGTTCGTCACACCAGCCAACCCATGCCACACCAGCCAATGCCAGCTCTCGGAAACAGGATCCGCAAACCACCCACAGCGCGCAACTCATGCCTCTCACAGCGGCTCACCGTTCGTGCCCCGCTGCATCTTGTTCCCCAGGCCGAAGCCACGCGGGACGACCTCGTTCACATCCACGTCGTCGGGCACATCACCATTTGACGTGCCGGGGTAGCCTGGCGGCGGCGGAGGCGCCTGGCGCATGGGCGCCGCTGCAGCGGCATCGGGCGAGTAGCTCACACTCTGAAGCGCACCGTCGGCGCCAGGTGTGCTGGTCGCTGGGTATGCTATGGCCGACGGCACGGCAGGGTACTGCTCCTGCTGCGTACGAGCGTCCATTACTGCAGCGCAGGAGTAAGGGCAATACGAGAAGGATGGCAGCTCTCGGAAACAGGATCTGATTTTTGCGGCAACGGTGAAAACGCTCTGATGTGGTAGACCACGAGTGAATATTCAACATATGGTGGAATGGCAAGAATTTCAATGCGTCATGCATGCGTGAAGCGCTGGGTGGCTGAGTGGCAGGGCCCCACGACAAGGCAGCAGCTGCGACACCGGCGGCCTCAACAGACGGGCAACAGCAGCTACGATGTGCATGCGGCCCAGGGACGGTGCAATGTTGAAACCATCGACATAATTTTGGGCCGGCTTAGTCGAAGAACAGGTCTCCCACACGTACCGGTACACAGGCAGGCAACCACATGGGCGTCACAAGCAGAGTGCGACAGGAGCCCGCGCGCGTCGCCCCTGTCGAGATTTTGTGTTCATTCTGCAAGAAGCAATTGATTGCTTTAGCTGTCATGGCATGGCGCATGTGACACTAGTCAGTTGTGTATGGTCAGGTGTCTTGCATGCATGTTTCGTTGTTAGCGGGTGGTGGCAGTGGGCGCATGTGGGCATCCAATACGTGGGCTGTGACATCTGGCGCCTGCAGCGCTGCACGTGGTGTTGCCCTGAAGGCTTGCAATTACGGGCGGTGGTGTCACTACATGACAGCGCTGCCTGCATGAATTGAGTTTGTAGCGTCGCATGCTTGGGGTGCGCGTGGTTGCAGTGATTGGCGAAACATGTGCAGCTAGGCTTGATTTGCCTGCACATTGCCCACAGCACATTGATGGGGGTCTATCCACCCTGTGTCTCGCCCACAACATGGGTACCGTGATGCTGTTGATCATTGTAATGATCAACAGCATCACGGTACCCATGTTGTGGGCGAGACGCATGAGCATCCAAATGTACTTGGATGTTGATGCTTTGATGAGTGAGGGTTTGGCACACGTGGGTTTTGGCATGTGTTGGTTGAATTTTGGCATGGACTGCCTGCGTCAACACAGCCGATCACTAAGCAAATGAGTTGCAAGGCACATGCGTCGAAGGTGGAAGCAGAGTCATAAGGCTGCAGGGGGCAATCAAAAGGAGGCAAGTCACGAGGCAAGTGACCATGCATGTGACCCCCACTGATGACCACACCGTTTCCAAAGGCGGTTGTCCTACATGCATACGTGCACATGAGGTGATTGTGTGTGCAAACGTCTCGACGATGCGGCATGTAGCGGACCGCACGGCAGATCTTGATGCTGTTGTAAATTAGACATGTGTAACGGGAACTTGATCACGGCAATGAAAACAGGCTGTTTGTGGCACCGGTGATCATACGCTGGCAACTCGGCCACGTGGCGGCAAGCGCGTCGCAACGCGCTCCATCGCCGATCGCGCTCTACGTGCCCCCGGCAGCCCAATAGGCGGGCATTATGGGGGATTACATACAGCGCTGCCTGCAGGTAGCGCAGGCCGGCGACGCCGACGGTCTGGCGCAGCAGCTGGATAAATTTGCCCAAGCATTGCAGCAGCCTGGTGCACGGCGCGAATGGCGAGCCAGCCTCGGCTGCAGCCTGGCGGGCGTGCTATGGGTGGCAATCGTCCAAGGAAAGCGGGGGGGTTCATGGGCGTCGCAGGACTGGGGCGTCCAAGGGGCGGCGGTTTGATGCGCGCCAAGGGCCACCGTGTTGCGGGCCCCGTGTTACAGACGGGACCAAACGCACAACGCACAGCTCTTGCGCCAAACACACCTGCTGCGCACGCAACTACTATGGCACCCTCCGGTTCCCCCCGCCGCTCCCTCGCGGCCACGCAGGCGGGGTGCTGCCGCCGCTGCAGCCGCTGGCCGACCTGGTGTCGCAGGCCGGCGGTGACGTGCTGACTGTGTCGCTGCACCGCCTGGCCGACCCCCGGGACCCTGCCACCACCCTGCTCGACAAACTGCTGCTGTGAGTGGCCAGGCCTGGGCACCTTCCAGAGTGGTGGGGTTATACTGAGACCTTGTCACGGTGCCAGCAGCGGCGCCTTGAGCTCCCTTGAGTGGCTGGTGACTGTGCCAGTCCGCAACCGAAGCGACGACGGCGGCGTGGATAGAGAAGGCAGCGCGTGGCGCGCCGGCCTGCAGCCACGGGAGCCTGCCGCATCTGAGCAGCTGACTGACGTGTTTCTTCACGCGCCCGCCCGCGCCCTGCACGCTTCGCCTCCAAAAGGCGCCGGCGCTTCGAGCTTCTGGGGAAGTGCATGGCGGCGGACGCGGCCCTCGGCCACGCCGCGCTGCTGCGCATGACCACGTCCGGCGCCTCGGCTGCCCACGTGCGCACCGCCCTCGCGTCGCTGGCGGCCTCCGACGCCGCGGCCGGCTGCACCGCCGTGGCGGAGCGCTCGCGCACGCGGGGCATGGGGTGGCCGCTGTGGCCGCCAAGCGAGTGGGCCGGCGTCGCCGCGAGCGCGACGCCCCCAAACAAGGCGCAGTGCTGCCTGTGGCAGGCGCTTGAGCATTGCAGCATGGAGGTTTTTGAGGAGGTGGGCACCACGCTCGTCGCGTCAGCGACGGACGCGGCCGTGGGGTCAGTCCCACAGCCGTGCTGGGGGTGCATGCCGCGCAACCCGCCTGCGCTTGCGCCTAAGTAGGCTCAGGCCGGCTTGCCCTTCTGGGGACTTTGAAGCGCCCACCTCCATCATCCACATGCTCTACTAGCCCTCCTCAAATCCGTCATACATGCGGACGACTGCTCCCGCCCAAACGACTGCTCCGCCGTTCGCCCTGCGGCGCTGCCCGCCGCCCGCCCGCGCCTGCAGCTGGTGACGTACCCGGGGTTTGACCTCATGGCGATCTACCCCGACGGCTCGACGCTGCTGCACCGCTGCGCTGAGTTGCTAGCGGAGGGGCGCCACGCGGACGCCGGCGAGAAGGCGGCGCGACTCGTGCAGCGCGCGCATGTGCAGCCGGCGAGGCCGCAGGACTTTGTGGCACGGCATCAGCAGCAGCAGCACCAGCAGCAGCAGCAGGGGGGGGTCGGTCGCGGGCGAGGACGAGAGTCTCTCTGGGGCCACCTCGCCCCAGCATTTGGACGACACAGGGCCGAGCACCAGCAGTGGCATGCCCGCCGATCGCTGGACCGGGGCCAGGTGGGCTCCTCTGTGAGCCCACTGTGCGGGTTTTCGGGCCTCTGGGACTTTGAATGGCCTGGGGCTGTTGATTTGGGTCCGTGGGCCTGGTGAGCATGCACGCTGCCAACCTGCCCCACTTCACAAAGCAGCGCGCCCGCAGCCATGAGCTGTTCCGCTTGCCCACCTCCCCCTCATCCTTTCGTCTCATCATCTCTCGCCCTGCTCATGGCCTGCACCCTCCACCCACCCAAGGCCGCCCTGGGTGGGGGTTACTCAAGAAGAGCTGTGGCTAGATGCCCTATGGGAGAAGAGGACGGCGCTCTCTATGGTGCGCGCAGCGCTGCAGCGCCACCTTGACCCTGGCCTCGCACGCGGAGGCAGGGTCGATCGGCCTACCATTCGCGACTGTGCCGCTCGTTGGCGTTCGTGCAAGGCTCAAACGACCACGCCCGCACCTGTGTCGCGCCGCTCGGGGCAATACCTTGCAGCAACATTCCGGGAACGCCGCAAAACATCAACGACCACTGCCTCGCCGCGTCGCAGCTGGTGGACGGCATGTTCCATCAGGAGCGGCTGGATGCGCGCCAGCTGGACGCAAAACGGCGCCTGGAGCGGGCAAAGGAGAGCGAGCAGATGGGGCGCCACAAGTACAGGCGCAACAAGAAGAGCCGCCTGCAGAAGGCCGCGGCCAGCGTGGGCGGGGCGCTGGGCGGGGCGCTGGGCGCGGCGGGCGCGGCGGTGGGGGGCGCCGTCGGCGCGGCGGTCAGCGGCGCGGTAGGCGGGGCGATGAGGGGGCTGTTTGGTGGAGGGGAGGGCTCGCAGGCCGGGGGCAAAGACAATGACGAGGAGGCGGATGAAGAGGGCAGCAGCGAAGAGGGCAGCAGCAGCAGCAGCGAGAGCAGCAGCAGCGATGACGCCATCAGTGAGGACAGCGAGGGGGGCGACGCGTCTGGCGAAGGGGCGGGGGCCGATGAGGGCCCCGGCAAGGGTGGCGCCAGCACCAGCGGCGAAGACGCGGGCCAGGCGGCGGAGTCAACAGAGCCCGGCGCCGGCGCGGCGGCTGGGTCCAAGCCGAAATATGTGCAGCTGTCTTATGCGACGGTGAGACCATGATTGCAGCAGGGCTTGCTTGTATCTCGCGGCGCTATTGACCTAACCACCGTCTTGGCCCGTGCTGTGGTGCATACGGTGCCTAATGCTGCCGCTCCCTCAACCTGACCCCACCCCCAGCGCCTTATCCCGCCACCTCCGCCAGTCCTGCGCCGCGCCGTCCCCTCGCGACACGCCGCATCCCACCTCCCTCTCCCCCCGGTGCCCCCAGTGCGCGGTGCGCTGCCGCGAGGCCGCCGTGGCGCTGCTCAAGGCGGGCGCGGACCCGCTGGTGGTGACGCTGCCAGGGGCGGCGACCCTCAAGGCGCAGGGGCTCTTGCAGTCGGAGAACGCCGTGGCCGCGGAGAGCGCAACCCTGTACAACCGCATGTCTGCGTGGGTCAGCAAGAAGGTAGGCGGGGGGTTGACTGGAAAGGGGGGGGGGCGATTGCATGGGTGAGGGGCAGCGTGGGGCAGCGACATAGTGGGCGGAGGCGTGACCGGGAGGGGGGCGGGTGCACGGGTGAAGGGTGTGTGGGGCAGTGAGATGTCGGGCAACGGCCGGCTGTGACGTGCGGGGTCGGACGAGTGAGCGGCGCGGGCGGACGATGCATGGGCTAACCTCAGTATGGGAGCAGGTTTGACTGCGACGTGTTGGGGTGCTTGGGTGAGTCGTGTGAGGGCAAGCTGTGCTGATTATGGGCGACGAAGGCGCATGAGCTGATTGGCGGATACATGGGGGGGACCCGTGCACAGGCCAGCGAGATGGAGGACAGGGTACGATTGATCGATTACCCGTGGCCCGTCTCGCACGCAGTGCTAGTGCTGGGGTCCAACCGCAGGCCGCTGCCCGCTGTGAAACGCCCGCACGAGCCTGCAAGCTGGCGAGCCCCTCTCTCATTCCCCCGCCGTCCCCACTGCACCACCGTGACCCGCCAGGTTGTGCGCACCGGCGGCAAGGTGGGGTCCAACGTGCTGCTGCTGCAGGAGGGCGACAGCCAGGAGACGTGCGTGCTGGACGCGCTGGTGGCCGATCCAGAAGACAGAGTGGTCAAGGACAAGAAGGTGGGGGGAAGCTGTTGGGGGAGGTTTCGTGGGCGGGTTTTTTTATAAGTTTTTTGATGAGTTCTTGGAGAAAGTCTGGAGGGGAGTGTGACGGATGAGAGTGCGCTTCGGGAAGGGGGTTGCGTTGCGGTGTAATGGAGAAACGAGGCGCGCGCCCAGGGGTGGGGGCAGGGGAAGTGTAAAAGGGTGGTGTGATTGTGTGCGGGTGTGTGTGCGTTGGTGCGTGCACGTTCATGCATATGTGTGCGTGCGTGTGCGTGCGTGAGTGTGTGTGTGTGTATACGTGCGCGTGTAAGGGGCATGGAAGGGTTGAGGCATGGGCGCTGAGTCTGTTGCTGTGGGGAGTGAATGAGACGGTCGTTTTGTGTCCGTTGCTGGGCCCCACGTGTGTATGAGTTTGCATGCATGGGTTTCCGCTGGCGTGTGCTCTGGAAGGCACCAGCACGCTGCTGATCTGCAGAGCCATCCGCATGAAGCCATACATTACAGCTTGGTCAAAGTGCCAACAAGACAACCGCGACTCCAACCACCCCGGCTCGCACCCGCTCCATCCTCGCCTCAAACCCCCAACCGCCCACCAGGCTGAGAAGAGGGCGGAGAAGAAGGCGCTGGAAAAGGAGGCCAACTGGCAGCGCAAGGTGCGGCGGCGACCCCACAGCAAAGCTTGAGCAGGCAGCGAAGAGGGAATTGTGGACCGTGGGGTTCCCGAGTCCTCTAGCTATGCTGCTCCTGCAGCGCGCCCCATCTGCACACATTCGCAGCACGCGACCAGCGGACCCTCGCTCCCAGCCCTGTAGCTGGCTGCGTTGAGCAGTCCGCCGGCTAGCTGAGCGACTGGACAACCAGCCAATCGCGCGGTCGTTGTGATTGCTACATTGCCACATCAACATCAGGTGGCTGACATCCAAAAGAATTCACAACACCAGCATTTCAGGGCCGGTGACCTGGGGCACGGCGGCCTGTCCAAGGTATTGGAGTCCAAGGAAAAGATCGAGGTGCGGCTGTGGGCGGGCTGGGCCAAAAGTGGCGGCCCTGGTGTGAAATTTGGGTTCTGACAATGGCTCTAACCTGGGGTATGCGAAGAGCGGCTTGCCTGCCAGCACAGCGAGGCCGGCCATGGAGGCAGACGGCGGGCGCCCCCAGGCGCACCTGTGTCCGCGCGCCTTTGCTCCGAGCCCCGCCCCGCTGTGGTTCGCGCGCCGCGCGCCTCCCCCAGTCGTCCAGGTTTGTGGCCAACGATCTCGAGGCGGCGGCGCTGCACGGAGCCGTGCGGCGGGCGTGGCGCGACCGCGTGAAGTGCTCCCGCCTGAAGTTGCGGCTCATGAGGTGAGCCATGAGCAGGGGTGCGGGGCGCGGCGGCGGGTGAGTGGGGGGGTAGGGCGAGGGGGAGGATGGACGGGCCGAGCTTGTGGGTTGGCGCTAGGGTAGCCGGCCGAGGAGAGGGGAGAGAGGGTGTGTGCTTATGCACGAGTGCGTTCCAAGAAGATGCAACTGCAACCACTGCTGCCGTATCGTGCGGCGTACATGAACACACACGCGCACACACACATGCGCACACACACACACGCGCACACACAAACACACGCACGCATGTGCATGCATGCACGCACGCACACACGCACACACACACACACACACACACACGCACACACCAGTACACACCACACAGACTCGGTCCTGCCCACTCCCACACAAACATCTCTTGTGCACACGTGCATCACACGCAAACACACTGACCTCCCCCTGTCACACACACACACACACGCACACACACACACACACGCACACAGACACACACACACACTCACACACACACACACACACGCACCTTGCCCAGGCACATGAAGCCCAAGGTGGCGGAGTACCTGGCTGAGAACCTGCTCGACCCAAAGGACGACCCGCTGCCAGGGGCACTGGCCAGACAGGTGCGCGCCAGGGCCCAGCACAGCCTTTCAAGGCATCGCGGGCGCACCGCCATTGTCGAGACCGAGACGGATCCCGAGAGCTGGGTCACATGCCGGGCCGCGATGGTGCATGTGCTGCGAGGCGGGCGGTGTGGGGCTCGAGAGCGTCGACGACAAGGGGCCCGGAGCGCCTCCGGCGCGGCCGGCTGCGTGCATGCGCGAGGCCACCCGGCTGCTGAGCGCCACGTGTGCCACGCACCCCCCAATGCCCGCCCTTCGCGGCCGGCCCGCGTCGCGTCGCAAGGGGTTCGAGCCGCCCCTGATCACTGAGCTTCGGGGCATCAGCCCCGATCCGGCCCGTGTCAAGGTGGGGCAAGCCTCGCGCCTTCGCGTGGCTAGGAGAAGCACGCGCGCGAGCCCGAGGCTGGGATCTTGCGTCTGCAATGCTAGGACATGGGCAGCGGCTGCAGGCAGTTGGGCCGCCCACAGGCAGCCCCTGACCGTGACGACCGTCCTTTGAATCAACTGTGTCCTGATTCCACCCCTCTTGAGCTGCAATCCACCATTTGTGACGGCGCTGCCGATCTGCGGTTCGCCAATCGCGAGCTCGCTGCCGATCTGCGGCCCACCAATCGCGACCCCCGCAGTACCTGATCGGCCGCCTGATGCACAGCGAGCGCGACGACCCGCGGCCGCACAGCAACCCCCTGTGGGTCGCCCTCGGCTGCCAGGCCGCGTGCGCCCCCCAGATCGTGTCCGAGGTTGCGGCCTCGAGCGACCTGTCGACGCCGCTGCTGGCGGCCGGCGGCGTCGCACGCCCGGGCACCGCGCTGCACCACTGCCTTCGCCAGCGCCCCGCCGCGCTTGGGACGCTTCTGGCGGCGCTGCCGCGCGTGCGGCGCGCGCACGACGCGCGGCGCCGCGCGGCGGCGCTGGATGCTGGGCGCGATGGCGGGTGCGGAGGGGAGACGCCGCTGATGCTCGCGCTCAGGACGGGCCAGATTGGCGCATTCAGATTACTCGTATCTGCAGGGGCGGACCCGCTTGCGCCGAGTTTGGTCTGTATATCCGAGGATACAAATCATGAGGACAGCGGCGCCGACAGCAGCGGCGTCAACAACGGCGTTGCGGCGGCGTCTGCACAGGCGTGTGACCTGCAGGCGGCCGCGGCGGCCGGGCCGCCGCCGCGGCGCAGCACCCCGATGCACGAGCTGCTGTACACAATGCACTGCGCGACGCTCCCGCCCGACGCGCCGGCGCCGTCGCCACGCCCGGCGCTGGACGGCCGCGCCGCCGACGCCGCCGACGCCGCGCGCCGTGCGGAGCACCAGGATCCCGTGGCGTGGGCGCACGCTGGCGCGGATGATGTCGACAGCGACGGCAGGGTCGATTGGTATGGCGCCGTGACGCACGTGCTAGGGGTGCTAGAGGAGACTGCGGGGCTGAGCGAGCGCCTGGCGATGACTCATGATGACGAAGGTGGGAGCAACCATGTGTCCAAACAAGTACGCGTGTGTGTGAGGGCGGGGGCCGCGCTGTGCGGGGGAGGGGGTGCGTGCTGGCTCTCGCTTGCGCGCATGCTGGTGTGTGCATGCGCATGTTTGTGTGGCATGCGCGCTAAACATGCCTGCTGGTCAATCCCCGCAAGTCTGGGCGTACACTGCACCGCACAATTCAGTAACGAGGCTGCTGTCATCGCTCTCAATCGTCAACAGTGATCCCTGCCTCTCCTGCATACACCTCCGTGACCTGCAGTCCAGGTCAGCATTTCACACATGCTTCATCCAATCCACCCCAAACCCCTGGTCGAACCCCGCATCACTCAATTCGACCGCAGGCAACAACCTGCTGCTCTTCTGCCTGGTGCGCGCCACCTCAGCGCGCGACTTCATGACCCCCTGGCTGCTGCGCCACGGCTGCCCCTTCACGCGCCGCAACGCGGCGGGCGAGTCGCCGCTGGGCGTGTGCCTGGCCCTCAGGGGGTCCCTGCGGGAGGCAAAGAGGTGGCTGCACGAGATGATGACTGCGTGGAGCCGGCAGGTGAGCGGGCATAGACGGCATGTGCGAGCCCTTGACAGGATGGGATCGGTGTCATGCTGCTGCATTTCGTTTTTTTGCAAGCTTGGCTCGCATGCATCTCCAGCATGTGTGGCGATTGGAATGCGCAGGCTTGAGAGTCACCTGCGCATGTTGAAGCCTGTAGCCTGAGTCTCGTGCTGCGCATTGCGCCCCAAACACACACACACACACACACACACACACACACACACACACACACACACACACACACACACACACACACACACACATTCTCACACTTACATGCACATACACACGTGCGCGTGCATTGGCGCGCCCCCCGCAGGCCCTGCTTGAGGTCCTGCCCCCCTCCAACATCACCCTGGAAGACCGCGCCGCCACGCTCACGTTCCTGGAGACCAATTCGGCGATAACGCTGGTGCCATATGCAACAGACTTGGAGGTTCATGAGGAGCTGCTCAGGCGGCGCAGCACTGTGGGTGGTGACTCATCACGCGCGCGCGCGCGTGCGTGTGCATGGGCAAAGCTGTACACACGTGCTTTGCGATTGACAGCGTGCCTTGCAAGCGCGCTTTTGCGCCTGTGTCTTGGACTGATGAGTAGCGCAGATGTTTGTTGTTGATTGTACAACGCAGCTCGCGCCCTGGCTAGGCTTGCGGCAGCAGGCTGAGTCCTCTGAGCGGCCCAGCCAGCGCCCCATTTTGGGCTCACTGTCTGTGTGTCTTTTTGAATCCAACCTATCCCACCGTGCTTTTGCTCCTTCTCCCTCCGCCGTCAAACAGGACCTGTCAATCCTGCTGCTGCAGCACGCGCAGCGCCTGGGGGCCGCATCCCTCTTCGCCGAAGCGCCCCTGCAGGACGCCGCCGGCGCCCTCACGCCCCGCCAGGCGGAGCTGCTGCTGCAGCTCGGCTGGGACGTCAGCCGCAGCCACGGCGGCCGTAATGCGCTGCACGCGGCGCTGGCGGGGCCCGCGTGGGCGGAGGACGCCGCGGTTGCGGCGGAGGCGTACGCGGTGCTGCTACGCACGGCGCCGGGCGACGCATTGCTGGCCCAAGACAAGCGAAAGGGGCCCGCGGCCGGCTCAGCAACAGGCGCGGGCGCGGCGGCGGCGGGCCCGGTGCGGGCGACGCTGTCAACCCCGCTGCACCTGCTGGCCTCGACGCCGGGCGCGGGCGCGGAACCGCGGCGGGCATTGCTGGTGGAGATGCTGGGGCGGTGCGTGGAGCAGGCCCCGAAGGTGTTTTGGCTGACGGACTTTTGGAAGCGCACGCCGGCGCAGGTGAGGGGGGCAGGCGCAGGTTCGGGCCAACCACACAGCTGTGAGATGCAGTGAAACGCAGGACCGGAGAGCGCGCGTCGCCCGCGGGCGGTGCGTTCGTGTCCACGGTGACGGGCAAGCCGGCGGGTCTGTTGGCGCAGCGGGTCGGCGCCTGGGCGCCCGCCGCCCGCCTTGCGGCGTTCGCTGGTTGCTCGCTTTTCTCTTGAAACATGTGTTCCCGCGGCATCGCATTTGTTGTTGGATTCCAGGTCGCAGAGCCAGGGGAGGCGCAGCGCTTCGTGCGCGAGGCGCAGGACCAGGCAGAGCAGAAGCTGGACAGGCGGCGCGACGAGGAGGGCGCCGCCGCCGCGGACGCCGCCGCGTTCGCGCACGCGCACGCGCTCGCCGCGCCCGTGCGGCCGCCGGCGTCGGTTGAGGAAGCGCTAGAGCTGCTGCGGTCGCTGCCCGCGTCGCGGCCGGCGGAGGAGGCGCCGGGGGCCGCGGCGGCCGG
>NW_014012925.1:0-16777 GCF_000611645.1 Monoraphidium neglectum
GGCGGGGGCGGGGGCGGGGGAGCGGGCTGGGTGCGGGGGATGGGTGCGGTTGCGGGGGCTTCAGGTGGGGACGGGGCTGGGTGCGTGGGTGCGGCCGGAGTGCCGCTGGGAGGGGCTGCGCTGGGAGGGGCGCCTCATGAGCAGCGCCGCTCGTCAGGGAGCGCCGCCGCGCTGGGGCTTCCTGGGTGGTCGCGCCGCCGCGCTGCATCACCTTTGAATGCTCGTGCACCTGTGCGGTCGCCATACGATTTGCCACCCCAGCTCCATAACAGACACATACCAACACACACACACACACATATACATGCACACACACACACACGTACATGCACACACACCGAGAAGGCCGGCACACACATACCCAAACCAATCACACACCCACACACACACACACATACTCACACACACGCACTCACACACACTCTCACGCACTCAGCTTGAAGACCTGAAGCAGCAGGTCCGCATCCTGCAGGCCGTGGGCTACGGATCGCTGGAAGAGCCCCCCGGCCCGCACCAAGGCACGGACACCGGCGGCGGCGGCGGCAGCGGCGGCAGCGGCCGGCCGAGCAGCAGCGGCGGGGCCGGCAGCGGTGGGGGCGGGGCGGGGTCGCTGGAGGGTATGCTGCTGGCCAAGAACAGGTGTGTGTGTGTGTGGTGTGTGTGTTTGCGTGTGCGTTTGTGTGTTTGTGTTGTCCATGTGTGTGTTTGTGTTGTCCATGTGTGTGTTTGTGTAGGTGTTTCATGTGCGGGCATTTGTGTGGAGGGAGGGGAGGGGTGTGTGCATGCATGTGTGATTGTGCGTGTATGCGTGTGCCTACGATGGATCAGATACTGATTCTAAAATCATCTCATGTCTGTCGTGTGCGCAGGCGGCTGGAGCACGAGCTCACCATGGCCCGCCTGGCGGCGGCTGAGACAGAGCAGCGCCTGGACGCCGCGCAAGGACAGGTGCGCCGACGCCTTGCGCCCCGCCGCGGCCAGCGGCGACGCTTTCCGAGGGCGCCGCCGGCGCGGCAGCTTCCCCTGGCATCCGCCGCCCGCCTGCCAAGCACCGCCTAGGTGCTGTTTGCAGAACTCAACGAAGTTCCAAACCCCTGCTGCTGTGCCGGAAATCAGGTGTCGGAGCTGGAGGGCAAGCTGGAAGATAAGGAGGCACTGGTGAAGCAGCTGGAGGAGGACCTCCTTGAAACCCGCGGCGCCGCCAAAGCCGCCGCCGGCGCGCAGCGCGCGGCCCTGCTGTCCCTAGACGGCGCGGGCAGCCTCGATGCTCCCACGCCCCGCGGCGGCGGCGGCGCGTCGTTCTCGGGCGTCGGCAGCGGGGCGGACGAGGAGTCGGTGGTGAGGGTGCTGGTCGGCCAGCGGGAGCGGCTGCGTGCGCGCGTGAAGGAGCTGGAGGAGCAGCTGAGCGCGGCGCGCGGCGCCGCGGAGGCCGCGCGGCGGCAGCTGGAGGCGGCGCGGGCGGACAACGTGGCTCTGGTGGAGCGGCTGCGATACGTGGGGGGCTATAGGCAGCAGGCTGCGGCGCGCAAGGTGCGCACGGGGCGTGTGGGGCGCGCTTGCACGTGCGACGTTCAGGCCTCATGTGGGATGCGCACCGCACAGCTGTCTTGAACGCCAGCAGGGGATGCGACGGAGTGCCAGCCGGGGGGCCACCTGGGGTGGCTGGGGCGGTGCTTGCGTGTGGGCGAAACGCAGCCGCCCGCATGCCCCTCCCGCCTTGACCGCAGGACGCGGCCGGGGGCAGGCCGGCGGGCGCAGACGTGGAGGCAGGCGGCGGCGCGGCTGGGGACGTGGTGGGGCGGTACGCCCAGCTGTACGAGGACCGGATAAACCCCTTCCAGGAGTTCCAGGTCAGAAGACTGACATGCGGGGTTCAGATTTTAGGGTGTATGACTGTCCGAGCTTACTCTTGTGCATAATATCACGCGCCAGCTGGGATTCAAATACAAACGCCCGGAACTGCGTGTGTGATCCTTTGCGGCAAAGCGCTCTGGCGGGCCTGCCAAACAATGACGCAGAGAACCTGCAGCGCTGAGCGCCTGGCGAGTGTCCACATTCTTCGGCCGCTCGACCCCCCGCCCACCCGCGTGCCCCTTGGTGGTTTCTTTATATTCATATCTGCCGCAGGGCCAGCAGCACGAGCAGAAGCGGCGCCAGATGGGCGTCGCTGACAAGGCGATGTACGGCGTCGGCCAGCTGGTGTACCGCTCCGCGGCCGCGCGCCTGGTCGCCTTCTGCTACCTCGTAGTCATGCACACGCTGGTCTTCGCGAGCCTTACTCACGTGACTCACCGGACGTCGTCGCAGCTGATGGACCACCAGCACGCGGCGCTGGCCGACCACGGCCACGCGGCGCGGCACGACCTGACGTCACTGATGACTCACGACGGGACGGGCGCGACGGCGGGGGCGGCAGTCGCGGCCGCGGGCGAGGCGGCCGCGAAGGCCGCTGGGAGGCTGCTGCGGCGGCTATTATTGTAAATAACAACCTCTAGTTTGGGGTCAGTCGGCCCCGCCTAAGCTCGGGTGGGGCGAGTGGGACCAAATCACAATGTTGTGGCATGTGTTTGAGCATCACAAGGGATGCGAATTCCTTGACAACGGCTTGCATGCTCGGCCGCCGGGCCAAAAAGGCAGTGGCCAGGGCTGACTGGGGTCGGATTAAAACAGTCAGCACTAGCGGATCGCAGGTGGATTTTGCGCTTGGGCAGCGCGGCGCCGAGTATTTGACTGTGCCGCACTCACTGGCCGCACTGTCCACTGCCGACCCGTGGAGGTTGCAACCCCTCGTCCACGTGCAGGCGTCAGCAACCGCAGCATTCAATAAATCGCCATTGTACCAATCAGAGCACCAACCATAGCATCAATCAGAGCCATCCAGATTACGGTAAATTTTCGATGAGATCAGCAAGGACGCGATCTGAACCAACCCGTTGACTATAAATTATCATCATGCGTTGTTCTCTCTCTTTGATAGCCCTTCTGGTGCTGGGCTCTCTTTCCTTGGGTACCAGTTTAAACAGCGTGCACGCCAGCTGCTCGGCCGGCGACCTGCCCTGCACTTGCGCACAGCTCAGCGGCGCGTGGACCCTGCCACCAAGCGCGCTCCTGCCAACATGCCGCATCACCATGCTGTTCCAAGGTGCCTCGTAGTGCATGCAGAGCGGTGCAGCAGCAGCCGCGGTGGTTTGAAACCTTCCCTGAGGATGCCTCACCTATGACGGGCACACCCCTCATCCTCATTATCACCCTCCCCGCCGCCCTTCCCTCCCTTCCCCCTCCACTAACCTCATTTATGAAATCCTGCTACGGCACCCTCGCTCCTGCTAAATACCATCAGGCATGAACCGCAGCTATGATGTGTTCCTGCCACCAGACTATGCCTCCAAGGCAGCCCCGCCGCCCCCACTCTGGATCCACATCCACGGGCTGCACTCAAACCTGTGGTACCCGAATGGCTACGAAGGTGCGCTGCTGCCGCCGTTTGCTTGCCGGGGCCGCCCATCGCAAATTCCACCTGGGACAAAACTTCACCAGCGTCACCAGAGCTCAGCATGTGAGATTCAAGGCGCCAAGCGAGGGCGATGTCACATTAGAAGCTTGGCTTCAAATTTTTGCAGACTTGCTACTCATAAGGAATCGGGCGTTTCTGCCCCCTCCTCCTTGCGCACCGCACACGCCGCGCTGCGCCAGGCGTGCGCCTCGACCACGCCGTGCGGGGCGCCGAGGTGGACGCGGCCAGGATGGGCGCCGCTGACGTGGCGGCCAGGCGCAGGGCTATCGTGGTGCTGCCCCAGGCCAGCGGCGGCGACGACTGCCAGGCGCGCGCAGGCCGGGGCCTTTTGTCTGCTTGCGCGAGGATCCTCTAAGGCGGCGGCTGCCAATGCATGAAAGGGTGATGTTTGACGGTGTCGGCGCGCCAGCGATAGCTCCCTGCATGGACACCCCTGCTCACGCCGTTCCTCTTGCTTCTATCATTTGCTACATCAACCGTTAGCTACATCAGCACACCATGAACACACACGTGCACCAGACAATTACAGCTCTCAAGGACCCTGAAACCCTGCCAAACCCGTGCAACAGGCGTGGCGCGTCAGCTTCTGGAGCCCCACCTCAATCCTGCCGGCCTGCTTCCCGCCAACTGCTGACGACGTCTCATACCTGGAGCATCTCATCAGCACTCTCCCGCACGCGCTGGGCGTGGACGGCCGCCGCATCTTCTTGTCCGGTTACTCAAACGGCGCCATGCTGGCCCAGGAATTCTTGTGCCGCCGGCCGCGTGCCGCGCAAGCGCTGCGCGCGGTGGCGCTGCTCGCGCCGGCACTGGGCGCGGAGTTTGCCAGGCGCGAGTGTGGCACCGGCAGGGGTGGTGGCGGCGGCGTGGTCGACGGAGGGGGTGCTGCCGGTGGCCTGCCGCTGCTGATCCTACAGGGGACGACGGATGCCACACTGCCGTTTGGGCCCGGGCAGAGAATTGCTGGCACGTTGATGCTGGGAGCAGGTGCGACTGCACATAGAGTCTGGGGGCTGCTGCATGCACAGCGTTGCTCTGAGCACTTCTTGGCAGGCCGCACACTGGTATCTGCCATTACCATCTCGTACGCCCACAAACTCCGTGCACTCGGCTGCTTCTTCAGAACACACTGCAGAGCACTGGGCTGGCTGGATGGGCTGTGGCGCTGGTGCCCAGGCCAGCAGCAGCGCACAGCCGCCTCAGCCAGGGTTGAGCGATGCGGCTGGCTGCGCCAACACTACTGCGCGTGCCACCTGGCGAAGCATAGGTGGCAAGAGTATTTCTTGCAAGGGATACTGCAGCAGCAGCAGCAGCAGCAGCAGCAGCAGCAGCCGCAGCAGTGATATCAGCAGAAGCAGAAGCAGCAATAGCAGCAGCAGGAGCAGCAACAGCAACAGGAAAAGCGGCAGCAGCAGCAATAGCAGCAACAGTAGCAACAGCAGCATTGGAGCCAGCATAGGTGCCAGCAACATCAGCAGCATCAGTAGCAGCACCAGCACCAGCAGCAGCAAAGTCAACCAAAACACAAGTACCAGCCTCGCTGCAGGGAGGACAGCCACAGGCCTCCACCAGGACAGGGGACAACGGCCAAGCAACGTGGTATTGTGCGCTGTGGCAGGTGGTGGACACCTGGCCTGGGACTTTGGCAGACCTGGGGACACCGCGGCCCTCATATGGTGCGCAGCATCTGGGTGCACACTCGGCCAGGGCTCTTTTGTCAAAGCAGCCAAGCCTTGGCAGCTGCTGCCAGGGTGCTGAGACTGTGGTGCAATCAGGGGCCTTTGCTCGGCAAGGGCACGCCTACATGCAGTGCTTTGCGCAGACCAGACCGCGCACCTGGCCAAAATTCCACCACTGCTGCGTCCCACACACACGCATTCTGCCGCAGGGACTTTTTTGAAAGGTCGAGCCGTTAGCAAGGCAGGAGCGCAGGGTTACAACTGTGAGTTCATTGAAGTCCTGCCTCAACTTGTTGCTTCTACCATTTGGTGCAGCAAGCCCAGTAAATGGTGCTGACGAATCTGATGTGCGGCAGCCGTGTGAACTCGAAGCAGCAGTGTACAGGCTGCGGTTTGCAGGCGTCTGCGCTCAGCCCAGGCGGCCATGAGCGCAACGTATCAGGCCCACACCAGTTGGGTGCCGGGTCCTCCTTTTTAGTCAGAAGCCACCAGCCAAGATCCCGTACACATCTAGACAACCAGGCGTGTTTGACAGCAGGCAATTTATGTACTGTGTGGCTGGCGGAAGCCACGCTCCACTGCAAAAACAGCAGCTGGGCGTCAGCAGGCGCTGCAACAATGCCAGGTTTGCAAGTAAGAATGTGCACGCGTATCAATCATGCATGCTCAAAAGATGGCACCGACAACTCTTGGAGCGGCCGCTGATGGGTGCCGTATGTACAACATAAAACGTGCCAAGATGGAGCAGCCTCAGGGGGGGCTGTGCTGATCATCAGTACGATGATCGCCCCCGCCGCTTACATCGCCTCGTCTGCCCACCCGTCCGTGTCCTCGTTGATCCAGCCGAAACGTTCATCACCCTCCTGCCCCTCTCAGTCGTCCTGGCCGCCCTCCTCCACCACCTCCACATGGTGGGGGTCGTTCCTCAGGGCGAGCGCCTCAAACACGCCCTGCTGCACAGAGCGGCGCGGCACGACGAGGCGCTTGAGGGCCGGCAGGCGCAGCAGCCAGGGGCCGAGGTTCCACACTTCCTGGCAGCCACCAAAGTCCAGCTCCTGTGGGGTGTTGAGCGGATCAAGTGTATTTGGGGCTTAGGTTCTTGGGGCTTAGGCAAGGGGCAGGGCGGCAGGCATCCGTTTGGTGCGCCTTAATTTAGAGGGCAAGCGCAGCGGCGTGCGGCGGGCGCATACGGCAGAAAAGCGGCTGCAGCCACCTGGGGAGAGCGAGAGCAGGCGTCATTGTCACGATCGGCGGGTGCGCTCCCGGATTCTCACGGAAGGAAGATAGGACAACCCCATGGCAACTCCCTTGCTCAGGCCCCGTTTCAGGCACTCACCTCCAGCAGCGAAAACCGCTCCATCCCCTCTGGCACGTGCAGTGGCCCGTTGAACCCCCGCACCACCAGCCGCCGCAGGCCAAAGCACCGCAGCAGCCCCGCGTCGCCACCGCCGCCGCGGCCCAGTGGCGCAAAGTCCTGGGGCTCGGGGCCTTCTGGGCCCCTGTCGCGCATGCGCACGTCCACCACCAAGCTCGTCAGAGCGGTGAGCGCAGACACCCCCTCCGGCAGCCTCTCGAGCGTCTTGGTCCCGGTCAGCTCGAGGGCCCGCAGCTGAGTCAGCGCTGCCAGCGTTGTAGGCGGCCAGGCGGCGGCGTGGCCGACGGCGTCGGGGCAGGCGTGGAGGCTGAGGGAGGTCAGCGCCGACAGCGCCGCCAATCCAATGACGTAATGCAAGTCTGAGACGTCACTGATGCACAGCTCCTTGAGGGTTGTGTGGGCGAAGGTTGTAGTTGCAATACTAACTAGTAGGTCTGCAGAGGCAGGCTTGGGGGTTTTGGGGGGGCGGTACAAGGACACGGCAAGGTAATTGCAGATATGCAGGTGCGACAACGTTCGCGCAAGCAATCTGACATCAAACTGCCCAGGCACACCCGCATCACGCCCAAGCCAGGTGCCCGTCGCGGCGGCGCCGCCCAGCACGGCCACTTTGTTTCCCGCCCAACATGACCCCCGCTCGCGCCACTTGCCGAGCTGAGGCGGATCTGCGTACAACAAGGCAGCTCAGGGTCCCCACCAGGACCGCGGCTCCCACCCTGAGGCTGGTGAGGTGATTTACAGACACCACATTCAGACTGGGCGACCGCGACACCGACAGCCTCGACAGGTCCGGCAGCTGGGGCAGGTGGAGCCCGTACGCCGGCGCCCAGCAGTAAGGAGGCGGCCACAGAATCTCAAGATCCTGCAGGCCGCCCAGCGAGAGACCGTCGGACATGTGATCTGGTAAGTAAGAGATGGCTCCCGCAAGCTGCAGGCTGCGCAAGCCCGGCAGCGCGCCCGCGGCGCGAACAATGGGGCGCCATTCAACCCTGACGCGGTCGATAGTTGAGATGAACTCGAGCTCCAGGCGCGCCAGCCGCTGCCAGGCAGGCGCGGCAAACTCGAGGCTCGAGGTGAGGTCGTCAGCGATGTGGGCAGGGTAGTGGGACACCGACAGCCGCGCGATGCGGGCCGCAGCCAGGGGCGGCACAGCGCGGAGCTCGTAGACCAAAATGCCGGCCGCCAGTAACCACTCAAAGTCGTCGGCATCCACCTCGGGGCCTCCTCCCTGATCCGAAGCGGTGCAGCCTTCCCTCGCCTGATGCGCTGGCTCCAGCTCTCCAGCCAGGTCGATGGCCACGCTGGTCGCCCGGTCGAACCGCGCGAGCGCGCGCGTCAGATCTGCGGCTCTGACCCCCCTGAGATCTGTGGCGAGCTCATCCGCGACGCGCGCGAAGCCCTTGCAGGCGGCGCCGCAGCTCGACAGGGAGCGCTGTGAGTGGAGGTGCGTCATGAGCAGGCGCCAGCAGGGCAGTGGGAGGTCGGTCCAGCACCTGCGGCAGGAGGGGCGTAGCGGAAGGCAGTGCGTGCCACCGGCTGCTTTGAGACGCGCCATGCACCATCTTCCAAGGTCCAAGGTTACGTAGGGGCTCGCGACGTGTTTGCAGCTCTCACCCATTACGGGAGCCCCTTTCGCTCAATGTCCACTCACCGGGACTCTAAGTTGGCGCCAGTGGGCTCCGCCATGGCGCCCAAGCCGACGCGCTTACCCGCCGCAGCAATTGCGAGTGCAGTGCAAGCACCGCCCTGCGCGGCGACAGGCTCTGCTCTACACGACAATGGTAAGGATGGAACGTTTATGGTGCTCTGAGCCTTTCACGCTGTGCGCTCTGTTCGGAGCGCTTGTTTGAGCTGAGCGACACGTCGACAACCCTGTCGAGCGAAGACCTCGCAGGCAATAGAGTGCGTAGGATGCAGAAGACAAGTAATGGGACCTAAGTGACGGGTAAACACTACTATCAGCCCTTCCCTGCGTGTATATTTGTCATGCGCTGCTCCGATGCAAACAGCAGCATCAGGTACGCAGGCACCGTGACCATGACAGTTTTGCCAGCCTACGGTGCTGAGTACGTGCACGCATGTTTACTGCATATTTGCTCAATGGGTGGCACCGCCGACCCTTGGAGCGGCAGCTGATGGGTATACTGTACAAGTAAAAGGTGCCAAGCCAGGCAGCCTCAGCGGATGCTGCGCCAATTGATCCCGCCGCCTACAGCCCCTCTTCTGCCCACCCCTCCGCGTCCTCATTGCCCCAGCCAAGAGCCCCATCACCCTCCTGCCCCCCTCAGTCCTCCTGGCCCCCCTCCTCCACCACCTCCACTTGGTGGGGGTCGTTCCTCAGGGCGAGCGCCTCAAACACACCCTGCTGCACAGAGCGGCGCGGCACGACGAGGCGCTTGAGGGCCGGCAGGCGCAGCAGCCAGGGGCCGAGGTTCCACACTTCCTGGCAGCCGCTCAGGTCCAGCTCCTGTGGGGCGTTGAGTATGTGAACGGTTTTGTGGGGAACAGTTTTTTGAGGCTCAGGGGAGGAACACGCATCTGTGAGGTGCGCCTTGATGGAGGGGGCAAGCGCGGCGGCGTGCGGAGGCGTGCGCGTGCCGGAGAAACAATAGGCTGCAGCCAACTGGGCAGAGTGACCAGGTGCTGTGGTCAGCTGGGGCGGGCCCTCCTGGACTTCAGCGCATGTGTGGGTAGACTCGTTAAATCCCTGGCAGCTCTATTCCTCAAGACCACTCCCAGCCACTCACCTCCAGCAGTGAAAACCGCTCCATCCCCTCTGGCAGGTGCAGCGGCCCGTTGAACCCCCGCACCACCAGCCGCCGCAGGCCAAAGCACCGCAGCAGCCCCGCGTCGCCGCCACCGCCCCGCCCCAGCGGTGCAAAATCCTCGGGGTCGGGGCCCTCTGGGCCCCTGTCGCGCATGCGCATGTCGACCACCAAGCTCGTCAGAGCGGTGAGCGCAGACACCCCAGCCGGCAGCCTGTCGAGGGTCGTGGTGCCGGTCAGGTGGAGGGCCCGCAGCTGAGTCAGCGAGGGCAGCGCCGCGGCCACCGAGGCGGCCAGCTCCATGGTGGACATTTCGGAGGGGGCCCGGACGGCATGAGGGCAGGCGTGCAGACTAAGGGACGTCAGCGCTGAGAGGGCGTCCAGCCCAAAGACGCAGCTGACTTCTGGGGCGTCGCTGATGCAAAGCTCCTGTCGGGGTTTGATGGGCAAAGGTGAAAGGTGCATCAGGTCCCCAGTCATGGTCGGGGGTTTTTGTGAGCAGGGAGCTAATCTGTCACGCCGGCCGCTGCCTAGGGATTTGGGGCGAGGGTGCTGTGCGACCATCCGCGAGCAAAGCGGGCTAAGTGAGGGAAAGGCGGTGCAATCTGTGCGCGCAAGGGTTTCCACATCTCAGCGTTAAAGTGCACCGATCTCAGGCCCAAGCCAGGTGCCCAGCACGGCCGCGCCGCCCGGCACAGCCAGCTTGCTCCCCATCTGACCGGGCCCGTGCACGCTCGCCGCATGCGACAAGCTGAGGCGGGCCCGCCTACCAGCAGGCAGCCCAGGCCCGGCCCCCCCTCCCGACACAGCTGCGGCTCCGACCTTGAGGCTGGTGAGGCGTCCTACATGTGCATATCTCAGTGCGGGCGCCCGCGCCAGCGACAGCCTCGACAGGTTGTCCAGCCCGGGCAGGCCCACTGCGAGGCCCGACAACGAGGGCGAATCAGGCAACCCCACGACTTCCAGATCCTGCAGGCTGGGCTCCCGGAGGCCGACGGGCACGCCATCTGGTAAGAGAGGGATGGCGCCCGCAAGCCGGAGGCTGCGCAAGGCCGGCAGCGCGCCCGCGGCGCGAAGGATGGGGCGCCATTCAACCGTGCCCTGGTAGGCAGTGGTGGCGGTGTAGTCGAGCTCCAGGCGCGCCAGCCGCCGCCAGGCGGGCGCGGCGAGCTCGAGGGCGGAGGCGAGCGCGTCGGCATCCTTCATAGGGCAGTGGGAAACCGCCAGCCGCTCGATGCGGGCCGCAGCCAGGGGCGCCACAATACGGAGCTCGCGGGCCAAAACGGCGGCCCCCGCGCACCACCGCTGGCAGGCTGCAAGCACCTCTGGGCCCCCTCTCTTATTCGGCCCGCTGCGGCCTTGCCTCTCACAAAATGGGCATAGCTGCTCTGGGGTGAGGTCGGCGGCAACACTGGTCGCGCGGTCAAACCGCGCCAGCGCGCGCGTCAGATCGCCGGCGGGGACCCCCGTGAGATCTGTGACGAGCTCATCCGCGACGAGCGAAAAGCTCTTGCAGGCGGCGCAGCAGCCGGACAAGGAGCGCTGGGAGTGGAGGTGAGTCATGAGCAGGCGCCAGCAGGGCAGTGGGAGGTCGGTCCAGCACCTGAGGCAGGAGGGGCGGCGTAGCTGGAAGGCAGTGCGTGCTGCTGGCTGCCGTGTGAAGCACTGGCCACCATCTTCCAACGTCCGAGGTTAGGGGCCTGCTCGTGACGTGTTGGCAGTTTTCGCCCATTGCAGTAGCCTCTTCTGCCTTGATGTCCGCTCACCGAGACTCTGTGTCAGCCCCAGTGTGCTCCGCCATGGCGTCCAAGCAAGCCGAGGCAGCTACCCGCCGCGGCAAAGTCTGCAAGTGCAGTGCACGCGCCGCCAAGCGCAGCGACAGGCTCTGCTCTGCACGACACTGGTCGGAATACAACGCTAAAATGCTCTGGAACTTTACGCTGGGCGCGCTGTTCGGAACGCTTGTTTGAGCTGAGCAACACGTCGACAACCCAGCTGTCCGGCTTGAGATCTCGCAGGCGATAAAGTGCGTAGGACGGAGGTGAATACGGTAAGTAATGTGACCTGAACGACCGGTAAACGGTGATGTCAGTCGTTCCCGTATTCGGTGCAGAGCAGCTGAGGAGCAGCTGGGTCACAGCAGTGTCTGGGTGCACAGCAGGAGCGCACAGGAGCTGTGCAGTCTGCTGCTCCTCAGACTAAAGTAGCAGCCACGTTTTTGCAGCACCCATACCCCCACCCAGGATGCGGGGGATGCCATGCAGTATGTTCCAGTTGAGGGCCTGACAGGTGGCCTAGACCTGCTGAATGCAGGCCAGGGCTCCTCCCCTCCCCATCTTCCACTAGCTGCTGTTGGATGAATACGTTGCATGCGCTGCTCCGATGCAGACAGCAGCCTCTGGTCCACAGGCGCTGTGACTATGACAAGTTTGCAAGCCTGATGAGTGTGTATACGCATGTGAATCATTCATGTTTACACAAGGGGTGGCAACGACAATTCTTGTGGCGGCAGCCGATAATCATGTACAAGAACGTGCCAAGCCAGGCAGCGTCAGAGGACGCTGCCCTGACCGATCGCGCCACCTACAGCCCCTCTTCTGCCCACCCGTCCGCGTCCTCGTTGCCCCAATCTGGAAAATCCAGGGGAAAATTTTTGCCAAGTCTAGGGACATAGCTAAGTCACGGGTGTCCAAAATACAAATTCACAGATGGGGGTGTTGGCCAGTCACAGGTCAGGTGCACCACCTTTCAGGTGTCCACAGGTCGCACGTGTGGGGCAGGTGCCTGTCAGGTGCCCGCACCTTAGCAGTGTAGCTGCGACATCTGCATATGCCCAACGTCTATTACTTGCTTCCAACTTGCCTGCGGCGCGGCAACGACGATGATCTGCTGGGGCTGCTGCTGCTTCGTTCTGGGGCTGCTGCTGCTGCAGCGGCTGCCTCTCGGCCTCCTGCTGCTGTGCCGCGCTGCGGCGGCGTCTACTCGCGTCCTGCAGACGACGGTATCTCCTATACGTCTTTTACATGCTACAAGTGTGCCGGTACATGCCTTAGCTTGCATCTTCACTGCTGGTGGAACAGAGCTGGGATGGGTTCCTGTGTGATGCATGCCTGGTGATTCGGGTGACCCTGGTGTTTGAGCTGCGTGATGCGCTACGTACATCCTGTGTTGCTGGCAGTAAGCGCAAGAGAGTTGGGCTACCCCTCGAATTGCGAGCAGTCAACACAGCAGCAAGAAGCACATGCAAGAGCCGGCCGTGGCGGGTGTGGTGCAACAGCAACCCACGACACGGCTGCGCTAGCAAACTGTTATGTGGCATTGTGTGCGTGCGCAGTACCAGGAAGCATGAGGGTACAACATCAAGATATCGTGCAATTGCGCCAGCTGGGACGCTCATCACCCTCCTGCCCTTCGCCGTCGTCCCGGGCCCCCTCCTCCACCACTTCCTCTCGGTGGGGGTCGGTCCTCAGGGCGAGCGCCTCAAACACGCCCTGCTGCACAGAGCGGCGCGGCACGACGAGGCGCTTGACGGCGGGCAGGCGCAGCAGCCAGGGGCCGAGGTTCCACACGTCCTGGCAGCCACCAAGGTCCAACTCCTGTGGAGCGTTGAGCGGATGAGGGGTTATTTGGGCTCAGGTTTTGGGGGCTAGGGGAGGAATGGGCATCCGTTAGGGGTGGCTAGATGGGGAGACCAGCACAGGGGCGCGTGAAGGCAGGCGCGTGCAGCAGGAACAGCGGCTGCAGCCACTTGGGGAGAGTGCAAGCAGGCAGCGGCGTCACAGCTGGGCCGCCCTAGATTCTCGTGCATACAAGGGAGGATGGTACCCCTGGCAGCTCCCTTGTTAGGGCCCACTCCCGGCCGCGCACCTCCAGCAGCGAAAACCGCTCCATCCCCTCCGGCATGTGCAGCGGCCCGCTGAACCCCCGCACCACCAGCCGCCGCAAGCCGAAGCACCTCAGCAGCCCCGTGCCGTCGCCTAGTGGCGCAAAGTCCTTGGGCTCGGGCCCATCGGGGCCGCTGTCGCGCATGCGCACGTCAACCACCAAGCTGGTCAGCGCTTTGAGAAAAGGAATCGCCGCCGGCAGCTTCTCGAGGGTCGTGGTGCCGGTCAGCTCGAGGGCCCGCAGCTGAGTCAGCGCGACCAGCACCGTGGCCAGCAATAAGGCTGCGTTGCGAGTGGCGTCGGGGCAGGCGTGGACGCGGAGGGAGGTCAGCGCCGCGAGCGACGACAATCCAATGACATCACGCAAGTCCGGGGCGTCACTGATGCAAAGCTCCTGAGGGGGATTTGGTGGGGGGTGGGGGGTGCATCAGGTCTGCGGCGGCTATGGGGGCTGATTTAAAGGCAGAGTCGCGGATCAGGGCTGGCAGCTGCCGAGAGGTTCTGGGAGAAGTGCTGGTGGGACTGACGGCAAGGCCAGGCGATTGGAGCGCCAGGCGGTGCAATCAGTGCCCGCATGCGCTTCTACATGCCCCTGTCGCAGCACACCAAACACAGGTCCAAGCCAAGTGCGGGGTGCGGCGGCGGCGCCCGGCACCGCCAGCTTGCGCCCCTTCTGACCGGCCCCGCGTTCGCGCGCACGCGACAGGGTGGGGCAAAGCCCGCCGACGCGCAGGCATCCCTGGGCCCCAGCCGAGGCCGCGGCTCTGACCTGGAGGCTGGTCAGGTGTTCTTTCAGGTGTTCAAGCTCCAGCGTCCTGCCACGCACCCTTGCCACCGACAGCCTGAACAGGTCGGGCAGCCCGGGTATCGCCGGGACGTCATAAGGCGAGATCTCCACAGGCGGCCCCACGATCTCGAGATCCTGCAGGCCGCCCAGCCACAGGCTATCGGTAAACCCCCATAAGGGACAGATGGCGCCCGCGAGCCGCATGCTGCGCAGGGCCGGCAGCGCGCCCGCGGCGCGGATGACGGCGGCCCAATCATACTCATAACGGCGTGTGGGGGCCGGGCCAGAGGCGGTGACGTCATACGAGAGCTCCAGGCGCGCCAGCCGCCGCCATGCGGGCGCACCCGGCTCGAAGCTGTAGGCGAGGGTGTCGGCGACGTAGCTGGGGCAGTTGGACACTGACAGCCGCTCAATGCGGGCCGCAGCCAGGGGCGGCACGGCGCGGAGCTCGCTAGCCAAAACGGCGGCCGCGGCGCACCACCCCTGGAAACCCCCAGGCTCCTCGGGCCCGCCTTCTTGACCCGACGCGCCTCCCTCCCTCTTCTGATGCGTCGGCCACGGCGCTGCAGCCAGGTCGACGGCCACACTGGTCGCGCGGTCAAACCGCGCGAGCGCGCGCGTCAGATCGCCGGCGGGGACCCCCCTGAGATCTGTGGCGAGGTCATCCGCGACGCGCGCAATGCTCTTGCAGGCTGCGCTGCAGCTGAACAGGGAGCGCTTGGAGTGGAGGTGAGTCATGATCAGGCGCCAGCAGGGCACAGGGAGATCGGTCCAGCACCTGCGGCGTGGGGCGGGCGCGTCGGAAAGGCGGCGCACGCCGCTGGCTGCAGTGGGATGCGCTGTGCGCCACCTGCTTAGCGCCAAGATCAGCGGGCCGCTCACGGCGTGCTGGCAGTGCCTAGTGAACAGCAACTTGCATCCAGTGTCCACTCACCGAGACTCGGCGCTGGCCCCGGCGTGCTCCGCCATGGCAACCAAGCCGATGCAGTTACCCGACGCAACTGCAAGTGCAGTGCAAGCGCCGCCCTGCGCAGTGACAGGCTCTGTTCTGCACGGCACTGGCACGCTTGCGACGCCTTGTACCTTACACGCTGTGTGCGCTGCTCGGAACGCTTTGCTTGAGCTGAGCGACAAAGTCGACAACCCGGCAAAGATCTCGCAGGCAATAAAGTGCGTAGGACGGAGGAATAACTGATGTGACGTAAGTGACGGCCACATACTACTTGTCACCCCGTTCCGGATGTCATGCGCTGCTCCAATGCAAGCAGCAGCCTCAGTCCACGGGCTGCGCAGGTCTACAGGGGCTGTGACCATGACAGGTTTGAACGGTATGTGCACCCACATGAACCATGCAGTTGATCACAAGAAACAAAAGCGACGACCCTTGGAGCGGCAGCTGATGGGTATGTAAATCACAGACATGCCAAGCCGGGGCAGCCTCAAGGGACGCTGCGCTGACAAACCCCGCCGCCTACAGCCCCTCTTCTGCCCACCCCTCCGCATCCTCGTTGCCCCAGTCAAAATCCTCATCACCCTCCTGCCCCTTGCCGTCGCCTCCGCCCCCTTCCTCCACAACCTCCACTTGGTGGGGGTCGTTCCGCAGGGCGAGCGCCTCAAACACGCCCTGCTGCACAGAGCGGCGCGGCACGACGAGGCGCTTGAGGGCGGGCAGGCGCAGCAGCCAGGGGCCGAGGTTCCACAATTCCTGGCAGCCACCAAGGTCCAACTCCTGTGGGGTGTTTGGTGGATTGAGGGTTTTTGGAGCCTGAGTTGTCGGAGCTTAGGGGATGGATAGGCAAGTAAGAAGTGCGACTTGGCAGGGGCATGGGCGGCGGCGTACGGTGGAGGGCGCACACGGCAGAAAGAGCAGCTGCAGACAAAATGATTCACAAAAAGGCGTCGTCGTCACAGCTGCGGCATGCCGTCCTGGCCTACCAAGCACGCATGGGAAGATGGGATACCCCCCTGGCAGCTCCGTTGCATGCGCCCCGTCCAGCCTGCGCACCTCCAGCAATGAAAACCGCTCCATCCCCTCAGGCAGGTGCAGCGGCCCATTGAACCCCCGCACCACCAGCCGACGCAGGCCAAAGCACCGCAGGAGCCCCGCGTCGCCACCGCCGCCGCGGCCCAGTGGCGCAAAGTCCTCGGGCTCGGGACCCTCTGGGCCCCTGTCGCGCATGCGCACGTCCACCACCAAGCTCGTCAGAGCGGTGAGCGCAGACACCCCCGCCGGCAGCCTCTCCAGCGTCGTGGCGCCAGTCAGTTTGAGGGCCCGCAGCTGAGTCAGCGTGGGGAGCACCACGGCCAGCGCGGAGGCCTGCTCCGTGGGCGCCATGTCGGTGGGGCGGCGGACGGCATGAGGGCAGGCGTGCAGGCTGAGGGAGGTCAGCGCCGAGAGGGAGTCCAGCCCATAGATGCACCCAAGCTCTGGGGCGTCGCTGATGCACAGCTCCTGTCGGGGTTGTATATGCAGACACGGAGGGGGCATTGAGTGCGCAGATGCGGTCGGGGCTGTCTTGGGCAGGGAGTGGATCAGTCGAGTCGGCAGGTTCCTGGAGGCTTTGGGGGCAAGTGCTGGTGGGGCTGTCAGCAAACAGGGCGAGGGGATTGAGAGAAAGGCGTTGCAATCATTGCGCGAAAGGACTTCCGCATTGAAGCCTTCGAAGCACACCGTCCTCAGACTCAAACCAGGTGCGCGGTACGGCGGCGCCGGCCGGCACAGCTGGCTTGCTCCGAACCCACGCTCGCCACACGCAACGAGCTGGGGCAGGCC
>NW_014012925.1:17180-22013 GCF_000611645.1 Monoraphidium neglectum
TGCAAGCAGGCAGCCCACCCACCCACCCCCCTCCAGCAGAGCTGCGCCTCCAACCTTGAGGCTGGTGATGTGTCCCATGCTTACAAAGCAGACGTTGGGCGCCTGCGCCAACGACAGCCTCGACAGGTGCTCCACCCCAGCACCCATCAGAAGACCAATAGATCCCAACGAGGGCGAACTTGGCACCCCCACGAGCTCGAGATCCTGCAGGCCGGCCGCCCAGAGGCTGTCCTGACCGTCATCTGATGAGGCAGGCAGGGCTCCCGCGAGCCGCAGGCTGTGAAGGGCCGGCAGAGCGGCCGCGGCGCGAACAAGAGGGCGCCATCCGACCCTGCACAGCTCGACAGTGGTGGCGGTGTAGTCGAGCTCCAGGCGCGCCAGCCGCCGCCAGGCGGGCGCGACGAGCTCGAGGGCAGAGACCAGCGCGTCGGCGGCGTCGGTGGGGCAGTGTGACACGGCCAGTCGTTCGATGCGGGCCGCAGCCAGGGGCGGCACGGCGCGGAGCTGACGAGCCAAAACGGCGGCCGCGGCGCGCGCCCCCTTGTCGTCTGCATGTGCCTCAGGCCCCCCTCCCCGATCCGACGAGCTGCGGCCGTCCCTGTCCTGACGCGTAGGCCGCGGCGCTGCGGCAAGGTCGACAGCCACGCTGGTCGCGCGGTCAAACCGCGCGAGCGCGCGGGTCAGTTTTTCTGCGGGGACGCCCCTGAGGTCCTTGGCGAGCTCATCCGCGACGCGCGAAAAACTCTTGCAGGTTGCGCTGCAGCTGAATAGGCAGCGCTTGGAGTGTAGGTGAGTCATGAGCAGGCGCCAGCAGGGCAGTGGGAGGTCGGTCCAGCACCTGCGGCGCAGGATGGGCGTAGCGCAAACGCAGCGTGCACCGCTGGCTTTAGTGGGATGCGCTGTGCACCATCTGCATAGCTCCAAGATCAGGGCCCACTCGCGCTGTGTTAGCAGGGCCTACTTCATAGCGCTTTACATGCAGTGTCCGCTCACCGTGACTCTGCGTCGGCCCCAGTGTGCTCCGCCATGGCACCCAAGCGGATGCAGTTACCCGACGCAGCAACTGCAAGTGCAGTGCGAGGTCCGCCCTGCGCAGCCACAGGCTCGCTCTGCACGACACCGGAACACTTGCAACCCTCTGTATCTTTCACGCTGTGTGCGCTGTTTGGAGGGCTTGTTTGAGCTGAGCGACAAAGTTGACAACCCTGTCGGGCAAAGACTGCGAAGGAAATAAAATCGCGTGAGACGGCAGAAATAAATAATGCGCCTCAACCGAGTCGCAAGTCATGAGTCCTTGGCCGCGTGCATGGATGTCATGCGCTGGCACAGTTCACATGGCAGCTTCGGTCGTGCGGCTTTTCGGCCTGTCCAATCCACAAGTCAATGACCTGGATGGTACGATATAGTTCTCTTAGCTCAACAAACGCAGTCGACGCTTGATCTCTACTCCGTTGACAGGGTCCTTCCGACCAGCCTTCCAGTGAATCCCAGCCGCCGCCAGCCGGTCCGCAAAACCACAGCGCTCTCTGAAGTTTGCCATGGGTGCTGGGCCCCTGCAGCAGCCGCTGCTCGCGGGCGACCCGCCCGCGACGACGCCGACCGCGCCGCCGCTCTCGCCCGAACAGCCCTCGCTGGTCATTCGGCAGACTGCCTACGCGGCAGCCTCCGCCCCGCCCTCCGCCGGGACAGCGGTTGGGTACCCGCCGTACGAGGCGCAGCTGCGTGACGCGGCGGCAGGTGCGTTTCTGAGTGCGTGCTGCGCGTGGCCTGTCCCGCTGCCCGGTGCCCAGCAGAGCAGAGCACTGCTTGTCACACTTTCGAGCCGCCCCACGCCCCGCCGGCGCGGGCAGCCTCCCTCCGCACGCTCCATCCAGTTCTCATGTTTGCCCGCTCGCCCGACTGCATGACACGTGGACTGGCAGCCGGGGCCACCCCCAAACCCTCCCGCTGCCCCCCTCATGCCGGCCCCCTCCACCCGGCTCAACCTGCAGGCGGCGCCTACCCCAGCGTGTACAGCATCGGCAGCACGCCGCCGCCGCCGCCGCAGCACTACCAGCAGCAGCAGCAGCAGCAGCAGCAGCAGCACCACCACCAACACCAGCCAGCCCACGCGCCCTACGCGCCCCCCGTGGTCGAGCGCACAATCTTTTATGAGGGCCCTGTCATCCAGCGCGTGTCCGCGGCGCCAGTGCTGCAGATCTGCCCCGCGTGCGGTGAGCGGCGCCGCGTGCTGTACAAACCCCGCACGTCCGCAACGGGCCGAACGCCGCGCCGCCCCACTGAGCCTCTGAGCAGCGGACCCTCTGTCATGTCAAGGCTGCATGTTTAGCTCGCGCATCCCCTTAGGCCCAGGTGCATCGCCCTCAACCCTGCGGTACCTCCCCGCTTCGCTGCCGGACCTGCAGGCCACACCGGCCCCACGCGCGTGCGGCGCGAGCGCGGCTGCTGCACCTGGCTCCAGTGCTTCGGCCTCTGCTGGCTCTTCTGCCCTCTCTTCTGGCTGCCCTGCTGCCTCGACTGCAGGTGCGGCGGGGCTGCCGGCGCGGGGGGCTGCTGCTGCCGCGGCTGCTGCTGCGGCCGTCCTGCGGCCGCGGCGCGCGGCTCGTGCTGCGAGTGAGAGGGCGGCGGCCGCGCTCGCGCCCTGCCTGCGGCGCGATTGCTGTGCACCCCTCTGCTTCCATGGTTGTGCCCGATATCCACCTAAAACCCTTGAATGCCCCCGAATCTGACTTTGTTTTGACCCAAATCCACACCGCTCTTTTTTGACCCCTTCCACAGCAAGGACCTGGTGCACCGGTGCCCCGACTGCCGAGCCGAGATCGCCCGCATAACGCCCTGCTGACGGCGGTGGCGATGGCAGCCGCCGCGAACTGGGCCAGCGCGGCGGCGGTGGACCGGCCATAGGCCTCGGGTCTTTCTCAGCGGCCTACGCTTCCAACGGCGCTCTCGCGTGTGCATATGTGCCTCCACCCCGGCCTCTGCCCCTCAAGAGAGGTGCCTGTCATTCTCTCTCAAGGCGGTCGCGAAGCCGCCCCCTTGCGCCTCGCTGCCTGGCCCACGACGTGTCGCCGCGAGGGAGTCTCCTGCGCCCCGCCCCCTGCTGGCGGGGCCCTCAGGGGTTGTTTGGCCGCCGTGATCCCCTTGCTCACTTGGCGCTGCTCGGTGCACAGAACGGGCGCTTCCTGGGAGGCGGGATGCTGCCATGACCGTCGTGTTGACCACCTCACTGCACTGCATCATGTCATCGATTACTCAATCTTCCTTTGCTTTTGAGCTCGCGAAAGCCATAATTTGCGCGGTGAGCGCATCCCCTCGCGCGTTGCTTGCCTGCCGCGGCGGCGCATGGGTTTGGCTACGTACCGTGTCCTTTACCTTGTGCAAATTCTGAAAAGTGCACTTTTCAGTGCAGCCAAAACGACATGTAATTGAGTTCTGGAATCAAACATCGCTGGCGTCTTGGGTTGGGGCCGGTGTGTTGGGTTGGGTGACGCATGGGCACCTGCGCCTGCCTCGCGGCAGAGATCCGGTCACCCCGCCTGCATTGCGGCAGAAACCCGGCAAAAACGATGAGGAATCCACATGCAACAAGGAAACATAAGGCGACACAGCACACATCTGCAACCTCAATCATGTGGTGACATGTCGCTTGTAGACTGGTGTGCACGGCGATGCCGGGACCGCGACGGGCGCCTCACCGCAGCACCACCCCAAGCTTCAACTCCACGTGCCGCCGCACCGCGGCCGCGGCGGCCGCGCACCGCTCCTCGGCGCGCCGCAGCAGCGCCGCGGCCGCGGGCGCCCGCCGCTCCTCGGCGGCGCACTCGCTCGCAATCTCCTGCAGCTGCTGCTGCTGCTGCTGCTGCTGCTGCTGCTGCTGCTGCTGCTGCTGCTGGTGCTGCTGGCGCTGATCCTGCTGCTGCCGCTCCATCCAGTCCGGCAGTCCGGCCAGGAACCGCAGCCCTTTGGCCACCGCCACCAGGTCCGCGTCCAGACCGCACAACCACTGCGCCAGCCACTCAAACAGCACGTCCAGCTTCTCGCCAGCTTCCCCGCCGCCGGCCCGGTCCCCGACCCCGCCGCTGTCCCCGCCGCCGCCGCCGCCGCCGATGCGCCTTGGCTCATGTCGCCCCAGAGCATCTTCCAAGGCCCCCTCTTGGCTGCCGCCCCCCTCCTGCCCATCTGATCGGCCGCGCTCATCCTCACCGCCGCCGCGGTCCTGGCTCTGAGCAGAGCGCGCGCAGCACTCTGCCAGGAGCGCGTCCGCGGCGGCCCGCGCGGCGGCGCATACCTCATCAAACGGCTCCGCCTCAAACGGCCCCCGCGCCGCCGCCGCCCGCGCCGCCGCGCGCCCGAACAGCCACGGCAGCCCGCCGCGCCCCCGCGCCTCGCCGCCGCCGCCCTGCCCCAGCCCCGCCGCGGCCCCGCCCGCCGGCTTCTGCTGCTGCTGCTGCCGGCTCGCCGCGGCCACAGCCTTCGACTGCAGCGCGGCGCCGCCGGCGGGCGGCAGCGCGCGCAGCACCTCCTGGGCCACGTCGGCCGGCAGGGCCGCTAGAACTTCAGGGTCAATCTGGCTGAGGGTCAGGGGCGCCTGCTGAGGCGCCGCCGCGGGCCTTTAGCACAGGCGGCCGGGGTGTCGAAGGGGTGGTCGGAGAGGGGTGGGCGAGGGGGGTGAGAGCGCTGGAAGTCAGTTCGGCGCCGGCAGTGCGGCAGACGCCATTGCCGGGAGCAAATTCATGTTCAGACCAGCAAGCAAAAATCACATTGCAGGGACCAATTCCATCTTCTCACCTAGCAGCAAAGAAGTCACCATCGGCTTTTCGCTTCCTCTGACCC
>NW_014012924.1:0-12764 GCF_000611645.1 Monoraphidium neglectum
CTCCTGTCCCCCTCCCCCCGCGCCCTCCCCCCCAGGATCAAGGGCAAGGGCTTCAACGTCCCCAGCCTGCTGGGCCCAGGCTACGACCCCGCAGAGTGGCGCGAGTGCGCCATCGTCGTCAGCAGGTGTGCCTTGACGCCGCTTACTCTGATGAACAGGTTCTGAGGCCGGGAGATCAAAAGCCTGCATTTTCATGCAAACATGTGCACTGATTGCTGGTTCTGCTTGCCGGGGCCTGCTGTCAATTATGGCATGCCAGGGAAAGCACTCCTTGCAGCAGCGAGGCCTGACCATACATAATCAAGCCAGCTCAGCCTGCTTGACGGCGAGCACCGCCCTTGATGCCTGCAGGCTGGGACCCGCAGACTGCCACCGCCTGCACGCCCCCGTCACCGGCCGCGTTGCCAAGGTGCGTCGCTGAGCTGGTGGCTGGCGTGTGAGGGTGCCCCGTGACGGCGACGCTTGCTCACAGGACAACGCAGATTGCATGCGTTGTGGTGAAACTCATTCGATGCGGGGCACCAAAAATGGAAGCAGCTGATCAGGCACAAGGCATGCTGCCACTTAAGTGAGCAAGCAGGCGTACAGGCAGCGAGCTCGGAGCGACACGTTGTCGCCGACCTTGTCCAGCCGATCAGAGCCGCATGCATGTCGGCACGCAGCACCCAACCCGGTAGGAAGAGAGGAAACCTGTCGCATTCTCGCCCTTGCCGAGCGCAGCGCCTGCTGTAGTCTTGATCAACCTGCTTACCCTGGTGGCGTGACCACTGCTGCCCCCGCCCCCCCAGATCACGCGCCGTGGCGACCGCTTCATGTCATCCATGTGGGTGGCGGTGCACTCCTCGCTGGACGTGATGGTCGAGAACGAGAGGTGTGCTCGGGGCACTGTGTGCGCCGCTAATCTATTCTATATCTGCATTGTTGCATCTGGACAGTTGGCCATTACTTAAGGGGCTGACAGAACGCTCTGCACGACCTTGCTCGGACGGGTAGGGTACAGCAGCTGCGCCCCAGGGGGGCAGAGCTTGGGCGGCCTGAAGCTGCGCTGATTGCTGCGGAGCGATGCTAGAACAGCCTGGTGAGGCTGGCGTTGGACGCCAAGCGACGAGAGCGTGCGTGAATGCAGCTGCACAGCCTGCCGTACGTGCTGGACTGGATGATGTTGCCACTCGACAACTATGCCGCCCTTGCCCCTCCGGTCCCTGCCATCCCGCCCCTCCAGGCTGATCATGGAGTTTGAGACGGACGCCTTTGGCCCGGTGGTCATGGTGAGGCCGGCCTTGGGGCGCTGATGAGCCATGCATGCGCACTGCGCTGCGTCGTGCCTGCCGCGCCCCCCCTTTTAGTTCCTGTCCAGCCAATTCCATCCGCGGCCCTTTTGAGAAGTTCCCACCTGCGCTCTGTGGGCACATATTCGGTGGCTCCCAGCGGCGCAGCCTGCACTTGCCGGCGCAAGCTGGTGCGGGATGCGCACACTGAGGCGTTGGCTGCCGCCATGCGACTCTCTTCGTGTGTTAGGTGGCAATTGGGGCGTGCGATGTCGGCACTGTGCAGCCGCTGGTCAAGGAAGGCGCGCGCGTCACCAAGGTCCGACCGAGTCGGTGTTGGGTGGCCTCAGCACTCCGTGTGCATGGGCCTTCAGAATACCTGAAACATCTGAATCGAATATTCCATGAACAAGGCACGTGGGGGGCCTGGCTGCCCAAGCAGTCAAGGTTGCTGATTCAACGGGAAAAACACATCCTTGTGCCACCGGAAAACCTTGTTGCCGTGACTCATCAGGGCGACGAGGCGGCCGTGTTCGAGTTTGGCGGCTCCATCATGGCCACCGTCTTCAGGTGAGGCGGCGGCGAGCACTTGCGCCGATGGAGCACATTCGCTGCCTTCTTATTGCACTGGCGTCCAAGTAATAGTGCGGTCAGGCTTCAACACCTTTGGTACGTCATTCATTAGTCTCTCAGTCTCGCCAGCTGGAGCCTTAATTGACTGCAAATCTCATGTGCGCACAGTATAACTCACGTTTCCCCGGGGTTTGTTGCCATAATACTAGTTCATCCACTTCAAATCACTCTCCACCACGCTGCACGTCCTCACAGGCCGGGCTCTATTGAGTTTGACGAGGACCTGCTGCAGCACACCTCACGCCGCTGCGAGACGCGAGCCCTGCTCGGCACCAGCCTCGGGCGTGCGACGCGCCCCGTCGGCGCGCCTGCGGGGCGTGCAGTGCAGTGATGCAGCTTACGGAGGGGAATTGGCCGTTTGGTTTTCGGATCACATTTGTATGAAAGGGACGATGGGCGAGGCTACTGACCCTCACCTGTCGGGGTGATGGAGGGCGGCCGTGCATCAGGGCTCTGTGAATGGGGTGAACCGCATTTGTCCGGTAACGGACGTGCACATGCATGCACCCCCAATCGCTGTTGATGCTGCACTGAGTGTCATCCAGCACGCTGATGTACATCGCATAAACCCTCCTGCCAATCTCTTCTGCAGTAGAAGCATGCAGAGTGTTTTGAACTGGCCACAGTTACTCAGGATGTGCGTGTGCGGGAGTTGATGTTGCATGAACATACATGCCGTCAACAACCAGCAGGATTGTAAAACCACTGGTCGATCGTGATGCAGCATGTGTTTTTGCGGGGTGACACTGTAATGGTATATATTTTCATGAAAGGTATCGCCCTGGCAGGGATTGTGTGTATGAACTGGTCAACCATCAAACCGGCGACGCCTCCTTTACCGTAATTGCCCAGGCTGTTCTGGCGCTTGATTCGTGTACATCAAGTCATGCATAGTAGAACGGTAAGACAGGCATACGGCAGATGCACAAGTGGGGAAGGAAGTCACATCAATTGCAGCAGTGCAGCAGCGCTGCTGCAGGACAGGGGCTTGCACTTGCACAAGCAATATCATACGGTAGCACCTGGTTGCGTTTTTACGTAAACTCGGTTATGTTTGAATTTTTGAATCTATCAAGTGCGCACAATCTATTGCCTCCTCGACAAACAGCCGCTTGTCTCAGCTTCGCCACCGTGGCGCGAGTGATTTCCTCCGCGTCTGGAGCTCTAGGTGCGAGCAAGATCAGGTACCTGCTGGCTGGGCTTCATGGGCAGGCCTCGCCCTGACACCCTCAGTGGCGACAACGCTGAGAGAGACAACATAGCGGCCAGCTGCGAGCGGCCCGGTCGCTGCGAACGCCTCCCGCGGCGGGGCGCCCCAGCTCAACGGCACTGGGCGGAGTGCAATGCCTGCTGCGTTGTTGGCGTGAACGGGCCAACAAACGGGGAATGCCGAAAAGACGGGGGCGAAAACTGCGTTACACACAGAGCATCTCTGAACCCCTTGAAGCTTCGAGCAGCTCATCTTCTCCTCCTCGACCAACCCACTCCATGTGTTGCGCTGCAGCCTGTCTTGGGAGGAGGCTCAAGGGTGCATAGTTGCTGCTGGGTGCGCTGGGTGCGAGCAGGCTGGGTGCCGGGTGGCGACGCGCTCGTGGCGCTGCTGCCCATCGTCGGCAGGGCAAGGCATCACATCGCTGCTGGGGCCCTCTGCTTGGTGGTTGGACCCAATTTGCGTGCCACCTGTGCATGGCTTTGACAGGCAATTTGCGTGCAATGCACCGGCTACTGCCTCACAACCTTTGAGCAGATTCCCATCTTCTTGCATACTCCCTTGACAACTTTGTGGGCGGTGGACAACTGCAGGGGTTGATTTATGCGCGAGGTAGGAGCGTGGCTGGATGTTGATTAGAGGCGCACTGCTGGTACCCACCTTTAGCAGTGCAGTCCTCCTACCACTGGAGTGTCGACACTCACCTCCAGTGCTCCTTGAGTTGTGACTTGCGAACTCTCACCTGTTTAGTTGCCTTCCATGCAGCACAGGGGTTTGTGAAGACTTTGAGTACAACCTTCAAACCAAGACGTGATTGCACGCCTACCTCCATTTGTCATCGCAGCTCGCGTGGGTTCCTCCAATATCCAGTTTTTGCGCAGCCATTGTGTTTGGCTGCAGCTCAGTTCCCTTCCCCGTCTGCCTCTCCGTGCATCATCATTGACTTGCAGCTACAAGGTCATGAAGGACTCTGCAAGCGTGCAGCTCGTTCGCTGGGTGGATAGCCACGTTGATGTGGGTGACAAGCGCGCAGTGATGCAGGTGGTTCTCAGATTCGATGAGTCAACATGTCAGAAGTACATGGCCATGGGAGACGACATTCGAACAGACATGCTCAAGGAAGCTGCTGCAGGTGGGTTTCCGACCCTGGGCCGTCCCGTACATGGCAGCATCACAGTGAGGTCAATGGCAGGCGGTTTGCGCTTGGCGCAACCGCATCGTCTGAATCCATGCTGCAGCAGTCGCAGTTGTCAATATCAGCCGCATGCACCACCATGTCCAGCATGCCAGCTGCCAGTTTGCCCCTTCCAGTCGCAGTGCGTTGCATGTGTCCAGTCAGCTAGCAAACTTGCTTTTTAATTGCTGATAGTCTTTTGCAACAAGCAGGGGCATGACGCTTCCCCGGGGCCTGCTCCCAGCAGGCGTACGGAGCACTCCATATGCGCCATGCTTGGGTGGTGCCAGGGCAGCAGGCAGCTCTGCAGCCCAGCAGTTGTGCTGCATGGCTCGATTTGTGCCCACAAGCGTGCTTGTGCCTTATCGCATGCTTGGCTCCACCCTCCACCTCCTGGCCTTCCGCACACCCTGGCCTTCCTCTGTCCACCATCCCATCTTCCAGGCACAGGAGCAGCAGCATCAGGTGAGCTTTGTGAGCATCTTGCAATCCATATTATCAACTGATTGGGGCTGGGGCTTCCCGGGGCGTACACAGCATACGTTGCTGTTGCGTGTGGATCAAGATGATGGTCAGTGCAAACCTTGATGGAAGACCCAGCTGCAGCTTGCAAGCATGGTGAAGTGACAACACCGGGCGCCCCACAGCTGCGGGCACAGTTGGCAGCAAGCATACGTGCTCTGTTATCCAGTTCCTCATTCCCATCACCTGATTGTCCGTGCTGACACCGCTCGCTTACTGGAATCGCCCCTTTATTACCACTCTGTACAAGCATGCTGATCTGTGCTTTCAGACCCTATTGCCCACTTTGTTTCGTCACATGCAATGGGTGGCCGGCCCACCAGTATACGAGCTAACAAGTACCCTTATTATTGACCCCTTTCCTCGCATCTGCCCTGCACGGCTGTTGCCTGGCCCTCTGCAACTGACACACAGCAGCAGGTGAGATGCTGCAAGATTTTGCGATGGTGCCGGCCGGCTGGCAAGCCTGCTAACCCTGCATCCCCAGCTGCTGCTTCTGCCACTGTTTGTGGAGCAGCTGAGAACCTACGCAGCAGCAGTCCCAGTTGTCAATATTGAACTCATGCACCGCCATGGGAGGGGCTCAGCATGAAGCCTGCTGGTGCAAACCTGTCTTGACTTTTCTCGACCTTGCATCCCATGCCTGTTGCTGCCCATTCCCATGTATGCATCGTGTGGCTTCGGATTCTCCTAGGTCCCTCAACAGGAGCAGCAGGTGAGCCTTTGTTGGACGCACGGGAATAAATGCAGTGTGGCGGCAACGGACGCCTTGCAGTGGTCCAGTCTGCCCGCGCCCTGCGGGGTTGTGCTTTGATGCGTGCCATGCCCCTGCCGTCGCATGTACCTTGATGGTCCCCGCCCGGGCATCTTCCATCATCCCACAGCAGCAGCAGGTGACACGCTTCAGATTAGTACTGTGATTTGGGATGGAAAAGGCTGCTGTGCGATGGGAAACGAAGGCTTCATCATTGTCCAAACAGCGGGCAGATGGTAAGCCCCATGACAGCAGCAGGGATCCTACCCCTTGGCACTGTTGCCTCTGTCCTCGCTTTGCAGCCTTTTCTCGACCAACGGGTCCCTCAACTGTGACTGTCGGATCGTGCCGATCTGCAGATCACGCCGAGCCGGATGCTTGGGAGGACATGATGCAGCGGCTCAACAAGTGGTCTGATGACATGGTGAGCTGCTAGCACTGCGGCACTGCCATGTAGGTGCTGCTTGACTTATCTTAAAGCATCAGATAGGAGGCTGCTGGCATGCTTGGTCATTTTTTGCTAGCAGCAGATTAGCGGGTTTCAGACATGCATGGTTAATGCAACTGCTGCCTGTGCTTCTGTGCAGGCGGAGAAGGCGACATGGTACTGGTTGACGCCGCCTCGGCGCCGAGTTGCTGAAAAGAAGAGTTCATGACAGTTGTTGGTCCTGATTGCAGCTGCGGGGTTGGCAGTGCTTGTGGCGCTTGCATGTTGGCAAGCCTACAGGCCTCAAGGGAGGGCCTTCTGCTACATCGTGGCGTTGGCAGCCTTCGGTGGCCTGAGAGTGTTCATGCTGCGCTGGGAACTGAGTGGAGTTCAATCTCCTGCACTGAGCCTGGCCGCTGCTGTGGAAAGTGCGCTGCAAGCAGCAGGCGCCTTGCAGCAGCAGCGGCGACAGCAGCAACAGCAGCAGGAGCAGCAGCAGGAGGCTGCAATAAGGAACACGGGGCTGCATTCAGGAACAAAATCAGATGGAACCTTTTGTTTTCCGGCAATGAACATCCAGTTAAGGAAAAAGTTGAACCGCAAAAGTCCTTTGGTTTGGAAATTGTCCCAGGACCCGCTGCAAATATCTTCTGCAGTGAATTGTATGCAGTGTGTTCTGAGATGGCCACATGCACTCAGGTTGTGCCACACCTGCAGTGCATCATGCGCGTTGGTTGCTTGTGCATTGGCCTGTAATGAACATGCCTTCAACAACCAGCAGGATTGCAAACTCACTGGGCGGCAGTGATGTCGCATGTGTTTTGCGCGTGGTACTGTAATGATACATGTCTATGAAAGGACGTCGCCCAAGGCTTGAGGGTTTGCGTGCATGACCTGGTCAACCATCAAACCAGCGACGGCTCCCAGGATTGCCTACGATGCTCTGCCCCGTTGTTCGCGTAACTGCGGTCATGTATAGTGGACTGGCAAGGCAGGCATACAGCAGATGCACACTCACAGCGCTGACGACAGCGTGATGTCACCAGAACATGGATCCTTTGGGTCACGTTTGAAATGACACATTGCTGAGCTGCGGTGCTCGCTGATTGAAGGCTGTGCATGGAAGCCGTTCGTTCCTTATCACTAATATATTCCGCGATTTCAAGCACACTCCAAGAACACACCGGACGCAAAGTCCAAATCTAATTGATCGCGTTGCGCGTTGCTACGACGACACAATGGGGCTCTCCTTCTCGTCATTTGAGGCGACACATTGCCTCATAGATCGCACAACTGGACAACGCGTCTCTGAGCCGGTGCGCCGCGTCTCTGCAAACCCGCTGTGCCGCCCGCCATGCACACGCATATCGAGGGCCAAATCTGGTCTTCAGCCAGAAGGCATACGGAGTAGTGCTTTTTCGGAACCAAAAATGTACCCCTTCACACTCAACACATCACGCACGCGCCCGTGCGGCCGTTTGTTGCCCCTGCAGACTCCCCTGAGCAAGTCCCTGCGCATAGCCCTGCTGTACAACACCTGGCTTGGTCGCCTGTTGCTGAAGCTGCCGGTGCGGGGGGACAGCGTGCGGCGACAATCTGCCCTGATGATGGCATATCCGTGTGCGCATCTTCACATTTGCAGGCACGTGCACGCGCACACGGACGCGCACGCTCGCACGCAATATGCTTTGGCAGCAAGCCCCATGCCACTCCGCAGGCACAGAGAATCGCCCTCAGGTCAACCTGCTGCCAACAACTTCTTGCTTGACATTGAACCCAGCTCAATGCCAGGTGGGTGCACGGACCATGTCTGAATTCACCCACACCCGACCCCATCAACGCACTGGCGGGCGTAACTGCCCCCACCCAGATCACCTGGTGGTTGCTGACCCAGGAGCACAAGCGGATTGCCGCCTATGCAAACAGCCCCAAGAGCAAGGGCAAGATCAAACCATTCATCAAGGTGAGACGCACTGGCGGGCAGGCAAGACGCAAGGGGCCACGCACCAGAAGAGCTGGCCGGCCCTGCCCCCGTCGAGTGTGCGTGTGGTTGATTCTCATCAGCAAGCAAGCTGTGCGTGACGAATCCGCCTGGCGCGCGCGCTGCCCAGTCCAGCCTTTCAGCAGGCCGTGCGTCGACGGCAGGATTTGCTGCCGATAAAGCTGTGCACCCGTTGGGCGTGCACCCGCTCACTCGCCCACTCATAGGCAGCGCCGCTGTTGACTCGACCCCAACGCCCCTCTTTTCACCTTGGCTCACATGCGTGCCACGCTTATGGATGCACCCCGCATGCACCACGCGCACCAGTCTTACCGCATCGGCATGGATGACTCTGCGCGGTCTGTCGAAGAGTTCAAGACCCTGCAGGCGCGCGTATGGGCGGATGGTGCAGGACAAAAGAACCCAGTGGTGCAAGGCGGGTACCGCTATGCCCGCGTAGGCCAGTCCGTATGCGGACTGACGGCGCCAATCCCCGCCTTCTGCAAACTTCAGCGCAGCTGCTTCCTATAAGCATGCCCACAAAACGTTGGGGAAACACCTCGGTGTCTGCTCTGACTGAGGAGGTGATGCTGTTCAACTAGCATTGAAAATTAGGTATGCGGTCCCCTTCTCCGTAACCTCTAACCCTGGTGGCCCTCAGGACTTCTTCACACGCGAACTCAAGCCGGGCGCACGGCCCATTGCGGAGCCGGGGTGAGTGTGCGGTACAAGGGCGGGGAGGGAGGGAATGAGAGCGAGGCCAAGGTACGGAGATGCCGCCTTTGATTTTTTACAGTTGGAACGCGGTGTGCAGTCTTGGTGGGGCAGAGCGTGTCGACCCTCCGTCCTGCAGGCGCAGCTAGATAGAGGATGGATGTCAGGATCGTCCTCCTCCAGCCCTGGAAGAGAGCAAAAGCTGGCTGCAATCGCAAAGTTTTTTTTCGCACGATCAACCCCAACTTACGAATGTGCGGCATTGAACCCCTCCACGACCCGCTGAACTGCGTGCGTTGCGCACGCAGCAACCCCAACGTGGCGGTGCACCCCGCCGACTCCCGGGTGGTGGTGTTCCCCTCAGTCAGCAGCGCCAAGAAGCTCTGGTGGGTGGGGGTGGGGGTGGCTTGATTTGTGGGTTGGAGACGTGTGCAAGTAGTTGCAATTTGAACTGCTGTTTTCTGTCCAAGAAGCAATCTTGGATTTAGCAGCATGACAAACAGGTGCCTACCAGCATCTGTACATTTGTGCCTCCCCCCCCTTGCCTTTTCACCCCTGCCGTCCACGCCCCCCCTTGCCCCCAGGATCAAGGGCAAGGGCTTCAACGTCCCCAGCCTGCTGGGCCCAGGCTACGACCCCGCAGAGTGGCGCGAGTGCGCCATCGTCGTCAGCAGGCGCGTCCCCGCTGCCGCTCGCTCCGCCGGCTTTCAATTCATATTCGATTTGAGGATTCAACTTGAGCCACGCACGGTTGTCTGCTCTGTGATTGCTGTAGATACAGACCGTTGGTCAATGCCGCTGTCTGAGTCCTGCTAGGCAGGGATAGGTGCGGCGGCCAACAGCAAGCCTGGATGCGGTGAAATTGAGTCAGCACGGCCTCCTGCTGAAGGCGCCCTCGCTTGCTGCCGCGTGCCCGCAGGCTTTCTCCCGCAGACTGCCACCGCCTCCACGCCCCTGTCACCGGCCGCGTCGCAAAAGTGAGCGGAGTGCATGAGCTTGCTGGGTCATGTGGATCGATGGGTGCTTACAATATATATCCCTCAGCACCCACCAGCCAGATGTGTGGTTGGTGCTTCAGCGGGCCTGTGCAGGCAGCTGAACAGGCACGCGACCTGCGTGCCGTCAGATTGTTAGCATGCAGCAATGCGCTGGCCTGGAGAGTCTCAGGGAGGCCGCATCTCATTCAACGAAACATGGGGCACGGAGCAGACCTGATTACATTGCGCGTCCTGAATCTCCTCAAGCCCTGAATCCAGGGCCTTGCCTGGTCAACCTAGCCGTACCGACCGCCGCCCCCCGCCCCCAGATCACGCGCCGTGGCGACCGCTTCATGTCATCCATGTGGGTGGCGGTGCACTCCTCGCTGGACGTGATGGTCGAGAACGAGAGGTGCGCTTGCGGCACTGTGTGCCCCGCTGATTTGATGCAGATGAAAGTAGGAGCGCTTGGATCTCTGTGCAGCCAGCATCGGCCTCATGCGGCTCTGATGCGGCTCTTTGGCAAGGGGTGTTTACACCCTGGTGACGACCTGCGTGTCTTCTGCTAGTGCGTGGGCAGTAGGTGGGGTGCTGCAGCTGCCTGCGTGGGTTGGTGTGTGCGGGCCTCGTGTGCCAGGGAGAGCAGCCGACTGGCGGCAGAACGACTTCGCTTGCAGCTTGCGCCCAATTATTCTGATGGGGTGGGGGCGCCTGTGCGCGTGGATGACCTTGCGCTGCTCGCCGCACTTGGCACCCCCAAAAATCGCTGCTACGAGGATATGGCCCCTTCCACCGGCCCCTCCGTACGTCCGCCCCTCCAGGCTGATCATGGAGTTTGAGACGGACGCCTTTGGGCCCGTGGTCATGGTGAGGCGTTCTCCCTGGATTTGCGCCTCGCGCGCCCCGACCAGCAGCTTGCCGACGCACCGCAGCTCTCCCACTCGCAGTGCAGTCTCCGCGGTACACGTACCTGCGTGCTGGCCAGATGACAACCACATTCCGAGCTTGCACGATTCGCAGCCACGTTGCCAGCTGCCTTGGTCAGTCCACTCCCCCAGACAGCAGAAACGCAGTTGACGACGACATTCTGGCGGTTACCCTCCTCCACACTCCCCTATGATGAATTCAGGTGGCGATAGGTGCCAGCGACGTTGGCACCGTGCAGCCATTGGTCAAGGAGGGCGCAGCCGTCACGAAGGTTGGTACGCGTGTGCAGGGGTGCCTGCAGTGCATGTGTTCGTAGGGTCACCAACACGTCAATCAGACCAATCCTTGATTTGGGCGATTTCTCGTAGCTCCTGCAATCAAGCGGCTGCATGTGATTGGTGGTTGCCCATAACACAATACCGGTCACCGGAAGGACTCCGAGCAGCCGGGCGCCCACCAACCAAGCACGCCAGCACATCTGCCAGCGTGCACCCCCACCCGCTCACGGCCCTGCGCACCACTCATTAGGGCGACGAGGCGGCAGTGTTCGAGTTTGGCGGCTCCATCATGGCCACCGTCTTCAGGTGAGGCGGCGGTGTCTGCACGCCTGAGGCAGCTTTGTGCGTTCGAACCACTGCCATTCAGCACAGGCAGGCTTTGCTCGTGTCATTCGCCTGTGTTTGCGTTCATGCCGCCTGCAACTCAGCCACTGGGACTGCGCCGCACCCTCAACCCTGTAGGCCGGGCTCCATTGAGTTTGACAAGGACCTACTGCAGCACACCGCCCGCCACTGCGAGACGCGAGCCCTGCTCGGCACCAGCCTCGGGCGCGCGACGCGCCCCGCTGCTGCGCCGGCCGGCCGCGCGGTGGAGTGACGCGGCCCGGGAGGGAGGGCTGACGCCGAGTTGCGGATTGATTCAGGGCCGGACGACTCAAAGGAGGGTGTGTGAGGCCGGCATTGGCTTGTGATGGAGGCAACTGTTGGGCCAGGCAACGAAAGCCTTTCTTTAGCCTTGAGGGCTCGGTGGGTGCTATGTTGGCAGAGGTACTGGCTGTCTGAGCCTGATGCTGTCGGTGCTGCCTACCCTTGATGCCGGCAAGTTGAAACTGCACGCAGCCCTTGTCGCGGCGGTGTCGACTTTGTGCCAGGTTTTGGAGTGCCTGCGTCTCTGTGTACAAAAATGCATCTGCAAATGTGAGGCACGACGCGTGTTGGCGGAGGGCATACATTCATGCACACAGCATCACATGCGTTGTGCGTGCATGCGTGTGGCTGTATGTTCATGTGTGTGTGTGTGTGTGGGCGGGGGGGCTTGAGCACACGGTAGTCAATCATGTGACTGAGTGTGTCATCGCCGTTGCTGCTGTGCGATTCAGTGCAGCTCAGAAGCTGCCGCCAATATCGCTACGAGGCTGCATTGTAATGCGTCGACACATGATCATGATAAGCCAACTCGCATTCGACATCGGGTTGGGCCACCTCAGCGAGTACACCAAACACTGAAAAGGGGTACTGCAACCGGCCATTGGTGAGCATACAGTTACACGCGCTCAAGGCAGCCATTGCGTGCCGAGCTCGCAAATAATCAGGGACTTGAAAAAAAGCATAGAAAGCAGCTGCACCATCAGCATGACAGTCTCGCTCACAAGTGGTTATGTAGGCGTTGCCGGCTCACTTGCAGGCGCTTGCACAGGGACAGTTGGTGCGAGCAGCAGTCCGCCACTGACACTGACAGCGGCGACTTGGACGCGCAACGGCAGCGTGATGCACCGTGACTTGATGCTGATAAAACGCCTCGAGCTGCGCAGCCGCAGCAGGCATACCCGGGCAGGCATGCAGGAGGCGGGAAGCAAGCCAGGTGACGCTTGCAAAATTGACAATGCTTCGTCAAAAGCCCGGGTGCCGCCCCCAAGGAGAGCAGTGCCGGGCCCCGCAAAGCCGGCCGTGCGGGTGCCTTCTTATGCACCGCTACTCCGCCTCTGCCTGCTGCGCCTTAGCCTCCTCCCACAGCAAGCTGTAAGCGCCTGTCACTGCCTCCCACCACAACGCGTCCTCGCCCTCGCCCTCGCCGCCGCCCTCGCCGGCGTCGCCCTCCGCTGCCGCCGCCGCGGCGCCCACCCGCCCCTGCGGCGCCTCCTGCGGCGGCCCCGCCGCCCCTGCCCCTGCCCCTGCCCC
>NW_014012924.1:12885-21726 GCF_000611645.1 Monoraphidium neglectum
TCCTGCGGCGGCCCCGCCGCCCCTGCCCCTGCCCCTGCCCCTGCAGCCGACCGCTGCTGGCGCAGCTCGGACAAGAAATACGCCAGCTGCTCGGCAGCTTCCGCGTCGAGGCGCACGCCGCCGCCGCCATCGCCGCCGCCCTCGAGGCCGAGGTCGAGCGCGTCATCCTCATCCAGGGTTACGTCTACCCCAATGCCCATCAGCGCCGCCCTGATATCAGACCACTCGTCTCCGCCGCCCCAAAACCCGTGCGCCGCGGACTCTATCGTCTCGTCCGGCCCGCCGCCGGTGCTGCTGCCGCCGCTGCTGCCGGGGCTCGCGCCGCCATCGCCGCCGCCGCGGCGCGGCCGGGCTTCGAGGAGGGCGAGCAGGTCGAGCAGGCGGCCGGACAGGGCGCAGGCAGCGCCGTCGTCGTCGAGGCGCGCGCGGAGGATGCCGACCGCGGTGGCGAGCGCATCGACATCAAGCGCCTCTGGGGGCCCGCGGAGCAGCAGGCGGCGCGCGTCGTCCTCGACGGAGTCCATGGCCGTGCCGCTGCCGATGGCCTCGGCGGCGCCGTCGCCGCCGTCGTGCGCCGCGAGGATGGCTGCCACTGCGGCGAGCTGCTCGGCAGCGTCAGCGGGCGCCGAGGCCGCGGCGCCGGGCGACGCGGTGCTCCGCGCGGCCGTGCGACCCCGCTGGACCCAGTAACGAGGGTTCGTCTTGATCCTGACGTTCTGCGAGTCCCTGGCATCGCAAGAGCCCTTTGTAGGGGGTACCCGCTTTCCTGCTGACGATGCAGCCCCGCCTGGTGCCCGCAAAGTCACCATCTTCGACAAAGTGACTTATAAGCCAAATTACACAGTGCACTTCTGTGATATAGGAGCGCCAATGGGCCAGCCAGATCTCACGAGACTCACGGGGAGATCACACCACCGCTATGCAATTGAAGCTGGCAGCTTTGCTTTCATACGGGAATCCCACGTGTATGATTGATTGCTCTGATTGTCAATGACCTGAACGCAACCGAACTCCGAATTGTTTTGGCAGCAAGTCTCAGTGAAGCATGGCGCAGACGAAGGACAGCGTGCTCGCCCTTCTAAAGGACAATGGCGTGGAGTTTGAGCTCTTTGAGCACGAGCCAGTTTTGACATGCGAGGCCCAGGTGCAGTGAGGCCGATGGCACCTGCACGCTGCTGCTTGCGCGGCGCCCGCTGCACGCGCTCCTGCAGCAGCTGACCTTGCGGTCCCATCCCGCACCCACATCAGGCCTCTGCGCTCGCCAATGTGGAAGGCAAGGTCACGAAGAACCTGTTTTTGCGGGTGCGCCGCAGCCGGCAATCCAGCAGTGGGACGAGTGCGGCCTCCGTGCTCGCGAGGAGCGGCGGGGGCACAGGAGCCGCAGGCAGCCTCGAGCTTTGGCTTTGAGAGCGACGGAGGCTTTGAGACAATAAATTGTCAGAGACAAGCACGGAGCACGATGGCGGTGCGGACAGGCGCGGGCGCGCTGGCAAAAGAGGCTGTCTGTCAAACTTCAGAGAGTTGGGGCTGGAACGACAAAGCTCGGTGCCTCGCCCGCGTGCTCCTTTACCCTGTGGGTCGCAGGACAAGAAGAAGCGAACGTACGTCGTGACTGCGCTCGCCGACACGCCCGTCAACCTCAAAAGTGAGACCACGGCGGGTGCGGTGACACCCCGCGCAGCTTGGGTGGCAGCGGCCGCCACAGCGTTGGGCTGCGAAGCCGCCGAACCGACGATCCGCCGGCGCAGCTGCTGCACAAATCCCATCGACCGCGGCCGCCTGATAATACCACTCTTACACCCTGCTGACCCTCCCGAACGGCCCGTGCGCCCGCTGGCCCCTGCCGCTCCAGTCCTCTCGGGCCGCCTCGGCCTCGGCAGCGGCAACATCACGCTCGCGCCAGAGGAGGCCCTGGGGGAGACCCTGCGGGTGGCGCCCGGCAGCGTGACGCCCCTGGCCCTCGCAAACGCGGACAGCACGCGCCACACGCTGCTGCTGCTGGACGGGAAGCTGCGGGGGAGCGGGAAGTTCTTCGTGCACCCCATCGTGAACAGCGCGAGCGTGCTGCTTGACGCGGACGGGCTCGAGGCGTTCCTCAGGTGCGTGATGATTAGCAAACAACAAACACAACATGGCATATACTGAGGGGAGGTGGGCTGTGGTGGACTGGGACCCCGCTGCACATGTCGTCACCAGGATGACGTGGCGTGCGCGGAGGGGAGGGGTGGGGCCGAAGGGGTGGAGGGCGGCTGCGCGTGTCTTGGCGGGGCTGGGCCGGTGGTCGGTGGTCGCGGCGCGATGGCGCGAAAGGCGCGGGGCGGAACAGCAGCGGGGACACCCGGAGCAACTCCCTGCGGCTGCTGTTGTGATTGAATGGGCAGCTGCGGCCGCGGCCGCGGCCGCAGCGACGGGCGGCGGGGCGCTCGCTGCGGGCACCCAGGGTTTGGGGTTTCCGGTGCTTGACGGCCGCCGTGCGGCGTGTGTTGGTGCAGCGCGTCGGATCAAGCTCATGGCACGCATCAGAGGCGCACTTGGCCGGCACCTTCAATGCGGCCTGCGAACAAACCATGCACTGCCATCCACCGTCTAAACCAATGCACTGCCATCCGACGCTGTTCAACGCCTCAGGGCCATCAACCGGGAGCCGATCTGGGTAGATCTGGAGGCGGAGGTCAAGATCTCTCACGACAGCCCGCCAGATCTGAAGCAGTATGTGGACGCGGTCCCGCCGCCACCCAAGGCCGCTGATGCGGCAGCCGCGGCGGCGAGCAGCAGCGGCGGCGGCGCGGCGGCGGCGGCCGCGCCGGCGGGCGGCGGCGGGGGCGGCAAGGGCGAGGTGGGCGCCGGCGGCAAGCAGCAGCACCACCACAAGCGCGGACACGGGCATGGGCACGGCCACGGCCACGGCGGCCACCCCGCAAAAGTGCCGGATGGGGTGCGTCACGTGCAGCTGACTGATGTTGAGTCACGCGCCGACGAGCTCATCGCCCTCGTCACCGCGGCGCTGCTCGGCAAGCCCCCCGCCGACGCGGCGGCCGCGGCGGGCGGCAGCGCGGCGGACGGGGCGTACCTGCTGGGGCGCCTCAAGGCTGACGTTGAGGTGGCGCTTGGGGGGCTGAAGAACGCGGCCTACACGGCGGGGTACACCGCGGGCAAGGGGGAGATCGTGGCGGCGGCGACGCGGCAGTATGCGTGACTCGGCAGTGCGCGGCGCGTGCTGCGTGGGGTCTCCGCTCCCGGGCAGGCGCCGGCGCGGCATCTGCTCTGTGGGTACTTTGAAATGGGATCGGCAGCCGTGAGGCTGCAGTGGACAGAAAGGCAGTGGAAGCTGCTTTTCGGATTTGCCGATGAGACAAGCGAATAGAGGCGAATGGTTTTGGCGGGAGCAAGTTTTTCTTTCCCAAGGATTGGTGGCCCCGCTCCGCGCAGCCCTGTACCTGTCTTATCGTTGCACAGAGCGGTGCAACTGTAACATGCACAGCAGGAGTGGCTCGACCCCACGCAGCTGGGTGTCTGGGCGATCATGGCAGGACGACGGGTGCAATGGGCTTTTGCAGCAAACCAGGGATCACAACCACTTGCAGGTGATGTTTGAGGTCCCCAGGGACCAAACAGCAGCGCAAGCGAGGTCAGCCAGTCAAACCCTGCAATTTTCAGCAGCTCGCTGGTGGCCCTACACTCCGCTGCCTTCCAGTTGCTGCTGCTGCTGCTGCTGCTGCTGCTGCTGCTGCTGCTGCGGCAGGTCTACGCTGTCCAGCAGCAGCCACCGCTGCCCCTCGTTCCGCAGGAACGTTGCGCGCTGCACCGACCGCACCACCGGCTGCTGCTGCTCGATCCTCAGCTTGGCCCCCTTGTCGTCAATTTTCCGCTTGTAGGTAAACGCGTAATCAACGGTCGCGGGGCCGATGACGTCATCAGCTGCGCTGGCGTCCCCAACGGGTGACGCCCCCAGGATCTCCAGCCCCTTGAGCTTGATGCTCCTGAGCGTAACCGCCATGTCCTCCTGCGGTTTATGGTGTGAAATTTGGCGTGATGCTGGTCAGCGGCAACAGGCTGGGCTGCAGCACGTCCTGAGCAATGGAGCCAACCGCGTTTTGAAGTATGACGACTGCGCCAGGGCAGTGAGGCGCGCTGCGCATCTGCAGGGGGTTGTCATCGCACAGCACTGTGATGTTAGCCAGCGGCCCCCCGCATCACCTCATAGGTGCAGTGCTTTTTGACGCCTGTGGAGGGGTCTGTGTCGCTGCCCTTTAGTGCAGGGTTGTCCGGGTGGCTGGAGGAAGGGGTGATAGGGCAGTGTAGTGTGGGGCTGAGTGGGGCGTGGCATCAGGAGGACAAGGGGCGGGCACGGCAGATGTGCGCCTAAAACAGGGCAGCGTAAAGGTGCGACCCCCCGCTGATGGCAGTGGGAGGCCGTGCTGACATTGCGGCACACCCGCTGAGGCGTCCCCACTGGGTAGGCCTGCACACCCAGGACAACACACAATCTGTGCCCAAACCGACTGCTGCATCTCCCGTGTGCAGCAAATTGAGCCGCCCGCCAGCACCAAGACAAAACCACCTTCAAGCATTGCAGTGGTGAGTCGGCGCGTTCCAACATCCCGCGCCCTCCTCGTCCAAACTCACCTGCCATCCTGAAACGGACCAGGCTAGTTCAAATTGGCGCGATCAGGCAGCACCCATCACCCTTCAGCCCGCGCACAAAAAACCCACACAAAAAGCCACTCTGCGTACACGGCGCGAATCGAACCCCGCACCTGCTGTCTTTCAAGAACCAGGCGTTCTTAAGGGCCATGGCCGAGTAGCGCGCCCGCAGCATCATCTCTGGGGTCACCGCCGCCGGCCGCAGCGCGCCCTTGTGCAGCCGCTGGCAGCACTCCTGCATGGCGGGCCAAAGCGGCGCGGTGCGGCGCGGGGCTGAGCAGGCTTCTGCACCCTGAAACCCCATGTTGGCCACGCGGACGCCCCAGCTCGGCAGGCGTGCGGGCGGCGGCCATGAGCTGGGCGTGGAGCTGCCTCTCGCAGGTTGGAGCCCTGGCAGCTGCCAGCCTTGGGCTCACCTTGTACTGCTGTCCAGAGCCGCAGGGGCAAGCCTTGTCGTCCAAAGCCTTGGGCTGCTGTGCGTCCAGCGCTTGCTGCGGCTTGGCGCCCTTGGCGCCGCCTGACTTGCCGAAGCCGCCAAAACCCGCGCGGCAGAGCGGGGCTGGCCGGGGCTGCTGGTGGGCATCGCGGGACCAGGTAAGGGGTACCGCGGCATTTGCCCGACTAGTCAGGGCCTTCTGCATTTGCAATGGCTGCAGGCCTGCCTCGACGGGAAAGGTAGGGTGCGCGCTGCCGCTTGCTGCGGCACACGGCTGCTACCGTAGTGGCGTGAGGCAGGATGGCTGGTGAGCCCCCGTAACTTAAACAGTATACTAGTGTGATATAATGCACTCAGGTAAGATTTGACAATTGAGCGAAAGGTGTTCTTTTGATCTGAGCAATCGCGCAACCTGATGCGATTTGTTGCGCGTACTTGTTTATATGAAGGTATTGAGAGAATTATGCGTTGTACGAGCACCACCCGAGGTCATGGCGACGTGCGCTGCGTGTTCGTGTGCATGTTGGTCTACGGCGTGATGAGCTGGTGGACCCTGCTCAAGGCTTTGGATTGCACATTTAAGGAGTGAAATGGGTGTGACAGCCGTCTGCCCAATCACACACATTACTATTGCAATCAGATATACAAACAAGTAGACCAAGGTAGTCTGCCTGCCGCCTGTGCCGCACTTTGGCCTGGATAGCGGGGCCGAGCCTGCCCTGTCAATGAGCACTTGAGCACACATTTGCACACGCGATTCTCCAGGTGTGCATCTGTGACATCCTGCAGATCACGTGCAACCACGCACGCGCATTCACACACACACACACACACGCACGCACGCACGCACGCATACGCATTTTTATGTCAATCCTTCCCACTGTCTGCCATTTTTATGCATACACACTTGGCCACTCGAACGTCGCCTGCCTATTGCGCCTGCGCATCCACCGCGCGCCGTGCCGTCTGCCACCCAGCACCCTGAGCTGTTCACTCCCATCGGCTTCACAATGGGACGCATGCATGAGACCGAAACCATTGCCTGTGTGCGCACGACCTGGACCCTCAACCCTCGCAGCAGTCTGCCAAAGCAGCAGCCAAAACCATGGGTGCCCTTCAAACTCATATCCAAATCCCGAAAGCGAGGAATGAAAGGCCAATGAAGGCACAATGAAATCTGACTTGCCAACCCACAGCTTCCTTTGCCTGCTTCTTAATGCAATCGAAACAACAGCTTGCACCCTTCACCATGGGTGCCCTTCAAACTTATATTCAAATCCCCAAAGCAAGGAATGAAAGGCCAATGAAGGCACAATGACATATGACTTGCCAATCCACAGCTTCCTTTGCCTGCTTCTCAATGCAAAATTAAAATTATAGCTCCAGCCAGCGGATGGGTGCCAAGGGGCGCACCAGTCCTCTGGTGTTTGGGTGCAAAAAGCCACGACGCATTGGCTGTATATGCCAGAGTGGATTCGCAAGCGTCGCAGCTCCCTTCTCCGGAGAAGCACCCGGCGGCAGAGCGGTGCTAATAGTTGCGGCCGCTGCCTGCCGTATCAGCTGGTGCAGGGCCCTAACACGCTTGCATGCGAGGTGCTACATGTCAACCACCGCGGCAGCAGCAGGGCCGCGGTGGAGTTACTGGGAATTTCCATTATGCGCTACCCTGCTGGCCGTGCCGGCCCGGCAGCTCGGCGTAAGATAATGTGGGAACCGGGGTGGCTGCTCGTGCTGCCTTTGACTACGCGACACCGCCGCATCGGGCGATGGCATGCGCACAACAAGATGGCAGCACCCGCTGCACAAGCGACTAAAACACGCTTTTGAGCTAACATACGGCCTGATTGCGCTGGTGTGCCGCTTGGTGCTCACCTCACACCTGGAGGTGTGCCGACCGCGCGTGATCGATCAAGCCCTGCTTACATTGGTCTCTGATTCCTCTTGATGAACATCATTAGCCAGCACATCAAACGCCGTTGGTTTGCACGTCCATTCTCACCCGTGCCGCGCTCCAAGGTGTACCGGTATCATATGCAGCGAGTCGAAACTAGATTGCTAAGCGAAGCGCATTTCAGCGCATCAATAGCGTGAGACGCGGCGGCCTCGGATCTACATACAGTTTCGAGAAATAGTTTGCTCCTGCGTGTCCCCAGGGCCACTGCAATAGTGCGCGATGCACGAGGAAACAGAGTTTGATGCAGCCACCTTCACAAGCGGCAGCCAACTCTATGGTGTGCAGCGGCATGCGCGCACGCGCTTGGCGCTTTGTCGACCCGCCCAGTCGCATGCATGGCGTATTCGTTGCTGAAGACGCCACCATCAGCGCCATCATTCGAAACAGATGGGCTTGATGCCAAGAATCGCGCCAGAACCATGAGCCGGGGCCCTGTTGCCGCTGGCTCCAGTGAGCCCATTGGGCCGTGGCGAGCTGTCATGCTGACTTGCCGCTGGGGCCCTTGCTGTGCCCCGCCACCCGGCCCCAACCGCAGAGCGGCCGACCAGCATACACCACTGGCAGCTGAGGGACTTGGTCAGCGCAGCAGACAATGAACACGGTGGGCATCGAGCGCGGCTGGCAACTGGCGGCCGCGGCAGGGCCAATCCGCTCGTCGGTTGCACGTGGTGCTTGGCCGCCCTCCGGGTGCACGCCCCGCCCTGGCCCGCTCGCGAGCCCCTGGCTAATGCTGCAGTTTCTTGATCCCGTTTGGGTATCCCTGCCGGCGCCGTTACCCTCTGCAGAGTTCTACGTGCCATGGCGGCAGCAGATCTTGCTGTTCAACACCAAACTCAAAACGGTGGGCGCCAGCTTATGAGCGTTCGAAAGGGCGGGGCCAGCCGGGGCTCTGCGGGGCATTGATCCATTCACAGACGACGAGTCGCAGGCCGCGGCGGCCGCTCGCACGCACGGATCGCCGCACGCGGGTGCGGGGGCCAGCAGCGGCGGCGCGGCGGTCCAGCAGTGTGGGGGCCCATCCCTCAGCGCGCCGCAGCTGCTTGGCCATTTCGCAGGGTGCACAAGGTCTGATGCCTGCATATGGCACCCGCGTTCCAAGCGCCGCGCCTCAGCAAAGCAGCTGAGAAGACACCAAGCGCTGACACACCTTCCCATGCTGGGGTCGTACCCCTTTCCTGCGGTTTTTGGGCACCGCCGGCGCGCAGGCCACCACGGCGCTGGCGCTGTCGTTCGACCCCAACAGCATGACTCATGCGCACGGCTACCTGGCGGCAGGGGGGCTGCACAGCGAGGTGCTTGCGAGCGTGTGTGTGTTTATGTGTGTATGTGTGTGTGTGTGTGTGTGTGTGTTTGCGCGCGCGTGCGTGTGTTTGACTTGGATGTGCAGTATGGGTGCATGCGGACGCATGTGGGCCTACCTGCGAGTGGGAGTGGTCGTCGTGACTGCTAGCTTTGAGAGAGGTTGGCAGTCCGGTCTTCAGCGCCAAGGGCAGAAGATCGTGGTTCGAAAGCTCGGACTGCACGCCAGTGCACGTACTGTCCACCAAGTCTGATGCTCGCACCTGGTGCGCCTGCAGGGAATGCAGGTTCTGCAGCACGCTGAAGCGCAACCGCCCACGCGCGCGGCCCCCTGCCTCCTCCCACCCTCGCCCGAGCGTCCCCCTGCACCACCCTGCACCACCCTGCTGCCCTGCCCTTGCGCTGCCCTGCTGCGCAGCTGGAGGTGCGCAGCGTGCGCGGCAGCGGCGCCACGTGCTTCAAGGGCAACGTGGGCGGGGAGCGGGGCTGCGTGAACAACGCGCTGCAC
>NW_014012923.1:0-9959 GCF_000611645.1 Monoraphidium neglectum
GCGCCGTCGCGCGGGCGTCCCTCCTCCCTGCCGCTCGCGCGCCGGAGCGCAGGGGCTTTCAGGGTCTCCCCCTCCCTTCCCCCGCCGCGCCGCGCCGACCTTGGTGCGCCAAAGGTGAGGCAGTCCATGTCCTCCGTGGCGACGCCGTAGACGAGCCCTGCCTTGGCCATGGCGGCGCACTGCGCCTCGGCCTCAGTGGGCGCGTCGATGACGGGGACGCCCATCAAGCGCAGCAGCTGCTTGCACTCATCATTGTGCTGCTTGGTGACCTGCGAGAGGGAGGGGCGGCGCCGAGCTGGCGGGCGTCTGCATGACGCTTCGGCGCGGCTGCTGGCATGTGGGCGCCGCTACGGCCTTTCGGCCACCTGTTGGCTTTGGCCACCACTGCAGCCACTGTGAGGATAACGCCATACCCAGCCATGAAATGTTGTCAGTCCCTTGCCTACTACAGTAGCTGTGATGATTTTGCTCATGGGCAAATGCACACGCTCCCACGCCATTGTACAACACAGCCAATCTGCCCCGCAGCGCCCCGCCCCCCCGCGCCTTGATGGTGCGCTTGCTGTACCGCTCGATCGCCTCCTCATCCCCCGCCTCCTTCGCGGCCTCCAGGCCCTTGTCCGCCTCCCCCCGCCGCTCCAGCCGCTGGTCCAGCTGCGCGCGCTTCAGCTCCGGGGGCTTGCCGTCAAATACGTACACAGGGCGCATGCCTGGGGGGCGCGCAGGCGAGCGCGCGCGTGCGTGCGGGCGGGGAGGCGCGTCCTGGCTGGGGGTTTGGGGCGCAGGGACAGGGAGCGCGAGGCAGGCGCGTCATCCTGCCTATTGTAAATGAAAATGCCAACATCTGGGGCAGCCAGCTCGCGTCCGAAGGGGGCGCCATTACGCCATGGTTGCCCAGTTCAGGCTGTTCTAGGGGCGCACCGGCCTCTAACAGGCGTGTTGTGCGGTAAAACATGCCCTGCAGGTGGCTTGTGACCTCGCCCGTCTCTGTGGTCAGCAGCTGGTCACCCTGTAGTGATTTGGGTGGCAGGTGGGACCCAGGGGTGGGCAGCGGGGGCTGGGCACTGCCACCCAGGACATGCGCAGCAGCGCGTGCTGCGCGCGCTGCGATGCACGGCCGTGGCGCCTGCCACTGTTTTACCAGACATGACTCACCTGCCGCCCGACGACTATCAAGAACTGGTATATGTGCATGCTTGCGTCCACGGCGATCTTGCGACCAAAATAATTGTCGAACTTTTGCTCCTTGATGGCCTCGTGAGCATTGTCCCCGAGCAGCTTGGTGAGGCCTTGGATCCCCATATTTGTGGATCCACTGCTGCTGTGCGGGGCTGATCACAAACACCTAAGTGATCTTGTGGCGCGTTCGGACCTCAAGGTGTGTGCTGCACGCGCAAGAGGCCGCTTACAATGACACCGTCAGCGCATTGCATGGTGCTTAGAATGACACACGCAGCTTGTGCCGCTGGCCATGGAGTTTGTGTGCAGGTGGCGGCGGTGACGTTTTTGAACGCCTCTCGGTGGTCACTGGGCGCGAAAGGGGACACTGGTTGACCGCAATGTCTGATGCTGCACGCCGAGCAAACAGCAAATGCCGGTGTCATGAGGTCCGAATATAAGTATGTGCATGATCAAGTCACCCAGCACTGCCCGTAAGTTTGTGTGCCATTCCAGCATATGTGCATATGTGTACATAAGGAGTCAAGGCAGGCGATAATCGCCTTGCCGCGCAGGCTTTGTTGTCCTGATCATGAAACAGCTTGTGTGACAAGCTGTCACATCAGAGGCGGAGGGGGCAAATCAGTCAACCAGCGTAAGGCCCAACCAATGCTGATCACTGCTCGACATCGCAAGGCTGAGAATCAGTCCAGGCTGCATCACGCAACCCCTGAGCTCAGGCCCACTGCACTACCCTCTCACATTACCGTGGAGCACGCACGCTTGTCAGATCTGGCTGGGTTTGTCTGAGTGTCCAGCTTGTACCTGTGCATCAGTGCTACAATACAAAACTACACGTCAATCAACAGCTAGGTAGCTAGCCATTTATGGTCGCTGTTTGGCACACTTTGCACTGAGGGAGCCCGCCCGCTGTGGACTGCAAGTTTTGCATCGCCACGTCCACAAGGCGTCACCATGTGCGGCCCAGCTGGACGATGCCAACTGAAGTTGCCACATACTGTACTCCCACTGTCAGTCAAACATGGCGAGATTGCAGGTTGTGCTTTACTGATATAGATAGGTTAGTATGATGAAGTGAATGAAGGCCGCGCCAACGGCTGCTATGCTTGCTGTTCACGGCGCAGTGTCTCACACATGTGAACCTGCGAACAGCGGGCAGGTCAGCGCAAGCAGCGCGCACCTCCAACTGGTGACGCCTGACTCACCTGCCAAAGTGGCCATTATTCCTCCACCAGCGACGTGAACTCCAATGCGTCAGAAGTTGCATGCTCGTTGCTTAATGATCAGTACGGTACCCATGTCAGGAAAGACTGGTCGGCCCGCGGCCTAGTTCAATTGTCGCGGCCAGTTGCGCTGCGTGTAGCTATTCATGGTGTTTATTGGATATGGCATAGCCCATGATGTGCGGGCACGGCTACCGTATTATCGTAGCGACTGGCGCGACGGCGCCGCTGCCGGAGCTCGCATCCTCGCGCCCAGCACTTTCATTTTCCTCGCCAGCGCCCTCCCCGCGATCGCGTTTGGCCAGCAGCTGTCAGATGATACAGGTAGGGTGCGCTGCAATTGGGCGCGCCTCCGCGACGCCGACTTGTGTTGCACGTAACAAAAGACGGTCTAGGCTGGCTGAGATGCAGCCGTTATACCTGCTGGTGCTGCTGGTGCAATCGCCGCAGCAGTGCTGCCGTGCTGCCAGCGGCCCCTGACTGCGAGCCCGCCGCCCTGCGCAGGCGGCACGCTGGGTGTCGTGCACGTCCTGATATCCACCGCCGTCAGCGGGATGGTCCAGGCGAGGCGCCGGCGGCGCCGCCTGCCCGCATGAGCGCCGCTCGCGTTGTTGCAACGGCCAGAAGCCTGCAGAGCCGTGGGCCTCAGCGTCACAGCAGCTGCGTACGCTGTACACCGGCACCCCGCCCACCCGGCCGCTCAGCCCCCGATAAGTTGCATCGCGCGCCCCCGCAGCGGGCGCCGATTTCCGCCTAACCCCTCACGCGCGGGCCCCGCCCCGCAGGCCATTGCCGGTGGCCAGCCCCTGCTGATCATCGGCGTCGCGGAGCCCATTGGTGGGCGGCGGCTCTGTGAGCCCGTTGATGACAGGAAGCCCGCGCCAGCCTAGCAGAACCACCCGAGAGCCCGTGCAGTGATGCGCCTTGCTCGTGCGCGACGAGGCGCCATGTGCGACCAGCTTTGTCGTGCGCTCGCGCGCGGCGGGCCCCTTCTCACAACAACCCTGCTGCCCTTTGCGTCCCACTCCCCTCCTGATACCATTGCTGGCCTCAGTCCTCTTGTATGGATTCATGTGAGCTGCTGCAATGTGGCTCGGCATGGTGCTGCAAGACCCGCGCAAACGTTGACCAGCGGCGGTGCAGCTCACACCCAATTACGAGTATTGACCTTGTCCCTTCACATACACGAGCCTGCACACGCTAACACGCACACGCGCACATGCACACACACGCGCGTACAAACGTTCACAAATGCACACACACACACACACACACGCGCGCGCGCGCGTGCGCACGCACGCACTCACATGCACAACAGCGCGCGTGCTCATCCCCCCCACACACATCACGATCACCAGGTATTCCTTCGCGGCCACCCAGCCCCGTCTGGGTGCGGCCCTGTTCCTGCCCTGGGCCGCCTGGGTGTGCGCCTGGACGGCCGCCATGGTGCTGGCGCTCGCCCTAGCGGACGCGTGCCGCCTGATCGACAAGTTCACGCGGTTTGCTGGGGAGCTGTTTGGCATGCTGATTGCCGTATTGTTCATGCAGGTCGGGGTCAAGGTGAGCAGGGGCCGGCCCCAGCCGGTAGGAGTTCCAAGGGTTTAGGGTTTGAGGCCTGGTCGGGCTCCAAGGGAACCGGCTCACACACAGGTTTTGAATCTGGGAGCTAAGCCGCTGGCAGGGTTTGGGAGTGGGGTAAAGGGAAAAGAGGCCCCGCAAGGTTTTGCGCACCAGGCTGGGGGTGCCGCATGCGCACACTGGCAGGACTGCAGAGTGGGCGCGGAGTGTTGTGGCTGCAGCCTCCAGGGGCGGCCCCCTCCAAGCCCGCCCCACCTGCATGTTCCCACGACTGATCAACGCGCCCGCCCATACACAGGGCATAATCAAAGAGTTTGGCGCCCCGCATGGCGCGCCTGGCGCCGTCGCATCACCACCAGACGCCGCCACCCGCCTGGCAAACACCGCCAACGGCCTATGGGCGCTCGTGCTGGCCGCGGCCCTGCTATCTGCGTCGCTCGCCTCGCGCCGCGCCCGCCACTGGCGCTTCCTCCGCGGCTGGGCGCGCGGCGCCCTGGCTGACTACGGCTGCCCCCTCGCCTTCGTCGCGGTGACCGCCCTCTCCTTTGCCCTGCGCGCCGTGCCCGGCGCGCCGCGGCGCGTGACGACCCCCAACACATGGGAGCTGGGTCCTTCCTCATTCCTCGTGGGTGGCCGCATGGCCCAGGTCCCCCCAGAGTTCGTTGCCGCGGCGCTGGTGCCCGCGTTGGTCATTGCTGTCCTATTTTTTTTCGACCACAACGTCAGCTCCCAGATGGCACAGCAGAAGGAGTTCAACCTGCGGCGGCCGCCGGCCTACCACTACGACTTCCTGCTGCTGGGGCTGCTGGTGAGCCGGGCTGCTTCCACATTTTGTGCCTCTTGCTGGCCACGCGGCTGTTGCTCGTCAAGGCTGCAAGCGATCTGCGCAGCTATGGAAAGCGGGTCTGAGGTCTTCTGACGTCCCGCACTGGACGCCAAGGGGATGCCCCCACCCTTTGCTGTTGAATCCAGCGCCGCGCATGAGGCGCTGATATCGTCGGCGAGGGGTTACCGGGGCTGTCAACCTGGGAGCACAGGTCGGCGTGCGCATCCCGCTCTGCCTGAATATTACAGCTTGATCCCTGACTGATGCGCCCGCCTCCGCTTATGCATCCTCCCGCAGACGCTGCTGTGCGGCCTGCTTGGTCTGCCGCCCGTCAACGGCGTGCTGCCGCAGGCGCCCATGCACACGCGGGCCCTGGCCACCCTCAAGGCGCAGGCCGCAAAGGCCGCGACTAAGCAAGGTGAACAGCGTTGCCTTTGGCGCATCAGGGTTGGTCTGCGTTGATTGAACAATTCAATGTTTGGAACTCTGGGCTGTCCAATGCTGGCGCGTCGTGCAGACCAGCCAAGCGCATAATGTGACCTGGCGCCTCGCACCGTCCCCAGCCGCCAGTCAGGCCAACCTCACCGAAACCGCTTCGGCGCGCGGGCCGCCGCCGCCGCGGGCCGGCCCCTCTGCCGGGAAGGAGGACGGATCCAACGGCGGGGACGCTCTGTTGGTGGACGGCCGCGGAGAGGTGGAGGTCCTGCCTTTGGAGGTGCGGGATTTGCAGGCTGTCGTTGGGGCTGCTTACCTTTGTTGCTGCGGCTGCACCTGTTGTCAGTGCTGTTTCCAAGGCCGCGTATCGCCCGTGCCGGAGGCCAGCGGTGCTTCAACCGGCAGCTTCCAGGAATTATCCCCTCAGCTGCCACGCCGTCCTGTCACTGGAGCGGCGGCTGCTCGTGAAGTCAGGCACGTACGAGCGTCAACCATGTGATCTCTGCGTGTGTGCGAGTTGCACGACCCATACATTCCCCCCTTACTTGGCAGGTCAACGAGCAGCGCGTCAGTGCCCTGCTGCAGGTTGGTTAAACTTTGCAACATTGATGCACGTGATGGCACGTCAATCTTGTATATGGCTGTTCAAACTGTGCCGCTGAGCCCTCTGCATCGCCACGGTGTCAGCAAGTAGCAGCGCTCGCATGCATCCCAGTGCTGCATTGATGTCCCATTCTTCCCTGCCCGCTCCTCGCTTGCCCACCCACCACCGTGCCCCCCAGTCGCTCTTCGTGGCGGTGGCGCTGGCCCTCACGCCCGCCATCCGGCTGGTCCCCACGTCTGTGCTCTGGGGCTACTTTGCCTTCATGAGCCTCGAGTCCCTGCCAGGCAGCCAGGTGAAACGCCGCTCGCACCGCCAACCCCATGGTACCGCCCAATTGATGGGGCAAGCGCTCAGCCGGTCCTTACTGCTGCAAGGCTGTCATCGCGGTCTCCGAACCACCTCAGCACCTCAACCCTTCGTTCGCCCCCATCGATGTCGTCTGCGCCCCACCCCGTCTTCCTCCCTCGCCCGCCACCCCCCCCCCGCTGTTCAGTTCTGGGAGCGGCTGCTGCTGCTGGCCACCGACCCCAAGCGCCGCCACGTCGTGCTGGAGCGGCCCCACGCGGCGTACCTGCAGCTGGTGCCCTTCAGGGCCGTGGCGGCCTTCACGGCGCTGCAGCTCGCGCTGCTCTCCGGCGTGTGGGCGCTCACCACGTTTGGCGGGGTGAGGGCGCGGCCGCAGGCAGCGTGTGGCGGTTGCGCTCGCGAGGGCGAGGGTGCGTATTAAGTGCATCGAGGCGTTGCCGCGCGCCTGACTCTCCTCGCGGTCCGCGAACTTAGCTGCCCAGGCAGTCGATGGCCGCTGCCCTATGAGCTGGCATGCTGCATACACACAAACCCGCTCGGGCTTCACCTGTTGGTGGTTTGATCACGTCTTGTCACAGGTGGCGTCGTTCCTGTTCCCCCTGCCCATCATGGCGCTGGTGCCCCTCCGCCAGTACGCGCTGCCCCTCATCTTCAGCAGGCACGCCGGAGGAATGGGGGGAGCCGGCCTGCAGCGGCAGTGTCACGCTGCGCCACAATTTTGAAAAGGCAATGCTGAACGAACGGCACTGGTCTGATCCTGTGCATGTGCACACGGCTGCAAGAGCTCCGCCTCATCATTGCTCACAAGACCGCTGTGCCGACCCTCCTCCTGCATTGCTTCACTCCCCTGAGTCATGCGCTGCCGGCCGCACGACACACCTCGGCACTGCCATCCCCTTCAGATCTGACCTGGCGCAGCTGGATGCAGCGGAATACGAAGAGGCGCCCGGCCTCCCCCACGCCGCCGCCCTCCAAGACGCTGCAAGCGGCGGCCTCCAGCCGCCGAGCCTTGAGCGCGGGGCCGCCGCCGACCAGGGCAGCGAGGCGGCGCAGAGGGATGCTGAGTTGATCGACTCTCGGACCCACAGGTTCCAGATCGCGCACCGCGTCAGCGCCGAGGAGATGCGGCGGCGGCAGCGGCTGGCCCGCCAGGGGGAGATGCTCGGCGGCGGGAGTGGTGGCACCGCAGGCGGCTGGGACGTTGGGGGGCCAGAGGGGTTGGGTGCTCGAGGCGCGGCGGCACCCTTGGCAGCCAACCTTCTCTGGAGGCGCCACTCGCACGAGGTTTGAAGTGCAATTTAGGCTTGAGACGCAGCAGCACAATTCTTCTGACTTGGTTGAGTTGAGATGTCCTGGGTCCATTGGCTCGAGTAGCAGTTGGGCGGCAAGCTGCCACACCCGTGCTCCTTCATGTATCATTGGGGCTTGAACATTGATTCTGTGCACTGCTGAGAGCCGAGTTTCGTCGGTACCTTCCTGGCACCAACATAGGCAGCCGCGGGGGCCTGGGGGAAGGGAAGAGCGGAAATGATGACGTGCGCACCAGCAGCCGCCTGGTAGCAGCCATCTTCCTGCTGGTGGGCAAGGCTGCGTGTTTTGTCCCAGCACTTGCGCACCAGGGCATCACACTCACCGCTTCGGCGTTGCCTGCTGGAGGGGGCTACCAGGAATCCGCACCTATAAGATGCGCGGAGCCCCCTTCTTTGGCCGGGCCGCATCAGAAACGCTTCACCGCCGGGTGGCCGCTTGGCACTGTCCACATTGGCTGTGCCTGAGCGCATGCTCCAATTGCCCCGCGATACGCACGCACCGGTTTGTAACTCAATTGTATGGCCTTGCCACTGTGCTCTGTCAGCCGGCAGCCCATGCGAGAGGCGCGCCTGTTGTCAGAACATTTCGTGTCGGTCTCGAGAAATGTCGCACGCCTGGTCCGGCTCGCACAGCTGGCTGGTGCATGCGGTGGTTGAGAGCTGCCAGGCCTCACGACGCGCGCCGCCGCCGCGGATGCTTTTGCATGCTGTGGGCCGTACTATCCGATACATGACGCCCAGCGGCTGGCTGCCAGGCATCAAGGTGCTCTGCAACCGATTTGCGCAGGTTTTCTGGAGAGAGGGGGGCCGCTCCGTGCGACGCACCAAGAAAGGCTCTGGTGCTGCCCCGCAACATACATCGCTGCCAATTGGCCGGCCGCGGAGCTCGTTGTTTGATTATTACCGGATTGAATGTACAAAATTCGAGGGCCTTGGTATGCACAGCTCAGCAAGACCCAAAACAATTCCACTGAACACACTCAACACGTACATCCTTCTACAGCACGCGTGAGCGGCCGCAGCCCCGCGCCAGCACGCAGGCGGACGCGGCTGCAGCGCCAGCCCCTCATGCCGCCTGCACGCCCGCGACTGCGGGCGCAGAGGCTCCCGGAGTTGGAAGGGCCGCAGGGACCGCTGCGCCTCCAATGGCATCACTGGCAACCGGCTCGCCCTGCGTAGTCTGCTGCTCTCTCTGCTGCGACGGCGGTTTGGGCGCCAGCTGCCGAAGCGGGTCCTCTCTGCTCTCGCCAACTTGGCACTGCGGCTGCTCCTGCTGCTCCTGCTGCTGCTGCTGCTCCTGCTTGTCACGCACCTGCTCCTGCTGTGGGGCCAGCGACAGCTCTCCACCACCGTGGCCATCACACGTGCTGTGCTGCGGCTGAGCTCCCACACGACCGCTCTCGGGCCCCCACTCATCACCCTTCTGCTGTGCATCCGTTTGGTCGTCTCGCCGCCCTGCTTGCCGCTGCTCCCCCTCCTCGGATGCAGTCTCCTGTTCCTCGGGCTGCTGCTGCTGCTGCGGCGGCGGCGGCTGCGGCGGCTGCTGCTGCTGCTGCTGCGGCTGCTGCGGCTGCTGCTGCTGCTGCTGCTGCTGCTGCTGCTGCTGCGGCGGCTGCGGCTGCGGGTGCGGCTGTGGCAGGCCTGTGTTTGTGTGCAGCTGCTGTCCAGCTTGCGCATGCGCATGCATGTACACCTCGTCAACAGGCACCCCGATGACAATGCCCTGCTGTTGCTGCTGATGCTGCTGCCACATCTGCTGCCACATTGCCTGCTGCCACAGAGCCTGCGGGTGGAATGCATGCACGAAAGGGGCACCCGAAGCCTGCGCGCCAGCCGCAGCGCCTGGCGGCAGCAAGGCCGGCCACTGTCCGTGAGGAGGCATTGCGTGCTGCTGAGGTGGTGGATGCTTGCCGCCGCCACCATGCTGCTGCTGCTGCTGCTGCTGCTGCTGCTGCTGCTGCTGCTGCTGCTGCTGCTGCTGCTGCTGCTGCTGCTGCTGCTGAGCGTGGGGTGCGCCGCAAGTCGCCGCCGCGCCTTGGGGCGCCGGCCCCGGAATCATGGGCGGCATGCCCCCCCACGCCATGCCGCAGCCACCGCATGTGCCGCATGGGGGCTGCGGGCCGCACACCTGCCAGGGCCCCGGCGGCATGCCGGGCGCATGAGGCGGGGGCGCGCCGTGCGCGTGTGCATGGCCATGCGGCGGCGGCATGCCGAATCCCATGAACTGCGCCGCCCACTGCTGCTGCGCTGCAGCCCACTGCTGGTATGCAGCCGCCGCTGCGTCGTCGGGTTGCTGCACAGACTCTGGTGAGCGTGGCACTCGCAGATGTGACTGCGGCGTCGGCGCGCGCAAGGCTGCTGCGGCTGCCGCATAGTGGGCGACGCCTGCCGCGGGCGGCGCCGGCGGCGGCGGCGGCGGCGCGGCGCGCGGGGCGCCGCCGGCGCTGCCGGATTCGACGGGCACCCATCCGGGGACGTTGGGGCACGGCAGCGGCGGG
>NW_014012923.1:10762-22392 GCF_000611645.1 Monoraphidium neglectum
TCTCGCGCCCGCAGGGACTTTTGAGTACGTTGCGGGCGACGCCGCCGCGCGTGGGCTTCGCGAGCGCGGCGTCGCCGGCGCCGGTGCCACAGGCGCCACGGCCAGCGGCGGCGGCGCCGCCGTTGGTGGCGCGAGCGAAGATGTCTGCGGACAGGCGCTGCAGCACGGCGGCGGCGCCCTCGCTGGCGGTCGCGCCGGCGACGCTGTTGCCCTTGATGCTGCTGCTTCCAGCAGAGATCGCGCCGCCTGTCAGGGGGCATAGTTTGAAAACCGTAAGGGGTGGTGGGCATCAGCCTGCAAACCTGCAACTGGAAAATGCTGACGTTGCGCCAAGGGCGCAGGGCAATTGCATTCACATTAATCCGCATCCCGCAGCTGCGCCATCAGCCCAACTTGCTGTCCCGCCTCAGCCGCCCTGCTCCCACAGTCCCCGGCCCCCCGCCCGCTCACCCCCGCTGCCGCCTGACGCCGCCGGCGACCCGCCCGCCCCTGCGCCCACGCCCCCGCCGCCCCTCTCGGGCGCGGCGGCCCCTGGCGCCACCGCCGCGCCGGGCGCGGGCTCCGCTGCGTCTGGCTCTGACGACTCCACAAAACGCCCCTCCTCCGTCCGCCGCCGCTTGCGGCGCCGCTGCTGCTGCTGCTGCTGCTGGATGACTAACAGCTCTTCCTCCCAGTCCGCATCGCCATCGTCGTCCGCACCCCCCTCGCGCCGTTGCTGCTGCTGCTGCTGCTGCTGCTGCTGCTGCTGCTGCTGCTGCTGCTGCTGCTGGCGCGCCGCGCGCTGCGCCGGCCGCGCACGTGGCCGCAGGGGCTGCTGCTGCGGGTGCTGCTGCGCAGGCACCACCCCCTGCAGGCCCACCAAAGTGCCGCACCCCAGGATCGCCGCCGCCTCCATCGCCGCCGCCTCATCGGCCTCCTCCAGCCCCCCGCCCTCGCCCGCGCCGGCCCCGTCCTCCGCCCCCTCCTCCGCCGCCTCCACACCCTGGCCCTCGTCCTCACTCTCTGCCGCCAAATGCTCTCCGCCGCCGCCGCCGCCGCTGCGCTGGCGCTCCTTCTGTGGGAGGTTTTTAAACTTCCGCCAGAAGAGGCCGCACGCGTTGCACAGCACCGACGCCTCGGGCGGCCCGCCGCGCCACTGGGGCGAGAAGCGCGTGCCGCAGTGGTGGCAGCCCTGGAAGGCCACTGTAAGGGAGCGGCGCTTGCGCTTGGGCAGCGTCTTGGTCTTGCGGTAGTGGAGGCCGCAGGGGTCGCACAGCGCGACGCCCTCGGGGCCGGCACGCCACTGGTTGGAGCTTTCCGCGCCGCAGTGGGTGCAGGGGCCCTGGGGCAGGGAGCAGGGGGTTGGGAGGCGGCCGCTTTGAGCCAGGGTATTGGGCCGGGCGAGGCGCCGCACAAGAAACGAGCTCCGCGTCCACCGCGGCCGCCGCTGCGGTGGCCGCAGCTTGTGCCGCTTGCGCCAGTGCCACTGCCCCTGCAGCCACTTCTTGCGAGCGCGCGCACATCGCTGGCACCATCTTTGCACAAGCTCTATCAGAAGGCGCCTCCCGAGCCCGCACCACAGCCAAATCCGCCCCAGCGGCGCGCCCCGGCCACCGCCCTCGCTCGCTGAGAAGTTCTCAGCAACCGCACAGCCGCCCGTCCGCCTCATCCGGCCGCGGCTAGCCACCCTCCAAACCAAACCCAACCGCCTCCAGCAGCAGCCAGCCACCCGTCAGCCCCCCGCCCCACCTTGAGCTCGTCCGCCACCTTGCACGTCTCCTCGGGCAGGGACCGCCGCTTGCTCCAGAACAGGCCGCACGCGTTGCACAGGCAAGGCTTCTCCGGAGGCCCGCTGCGCCACTGGCTGCTGCTCTGCGTGCCGCAGTGGCTGCACGGGCCTCGCAGGGAGCTGCCGGCGCGGCGCACGGGGGCCGGCTGCTGCTGCTGCTGCTGCTGCTGCTGCTGCTGCTGCTGCTGAGCTACGGGATCCGCAGCTGTGGAAGCAACCGTGGCCCCAAGCGCTGCAGGAGCAAGGCCTGCCGCCGTCCCGGAAGCCTGCGGCAGGATGGGCCGCGGTTGCCCCCCAGCCCGCTGCTGCTTTGCCATCGAGGCCAGCAGCTGCTGCGTGAACGCCGCCGTGCCGGCGCCGCCGCTGGCGATGCCTGCAGGCTTCAGCATCAGCAGCTGCGGCACGCCGCCGAGGGCGCCGCCGCGCGGCATTGCCAGAGGCAGCTGCAGCAGCGGTAGCGGCAGAGCCAGGGGCTGGGATGCGACCCCGGCAGGTGCTGCGGCGCCTGAGCTGATCCTCCGCTCCTGATGGCCACCTTGAGCTGCCGGTGTGTCCCCATTCCCCTTTTTCTGCTGCTTGTGCTGCTGCTGCTGCGACTGCTGTGCTGCTGATGGCTGCTGCCCGCCTGCTGATGGCGCGCCCTGCGGCGCTGCGCCGCCCGGGCGCGCCGCCACCGCTGCGGCAATTGCAGCCATGGCCGCTGCGTTGGTTTTAAGGACTGCGGCCAGCTGCTGCTGCAGCGGCCCATTCGAGTGACCGGGCGCCGTGCGCTGCTGCTGCAGCAGCAACTGCTGCTGCTGCTGCAAGATCTGCTGCTGCAGCTGCTGCAGAGGCGGCGCCGCACTCCCACCCTGTCCCCCCACAGGTCGCGTGGCCGGGGCTGCAGTAACAGGTGGCGGCGCCGCCGCAGGGGCACTGAGCGGCGCCGCCGCCGCGGCAGCCGCGCCGAGCAGCACGGGCGCGGCGCCGGTGCTGCTCGGCGTCCCCGAGCGGTGCATGGCCGTGGCATCAGACCCCGCCGAGGTGCCGATCACCGCCGCTGCGTCTGGGCGGGGCGCATCTGGCTGCGGCGGGTCGGGCGCAGCGGGCGCGCGGTCTGGCTGTGGATCTGGGTGGGGCCCGCGTGAGAGATCCGACGCAGGCTCGACGCCACCGGGCGCTGGCCGGTCCTGCTGCTGCGCGTGTTGGTTCTCGTGCTGCTGTAGCTGCTGCCGCTGCTGTTGCTGCCGCTCCAGCTGCTGTGGTGGGGCGCGGCGCGCGCGTGATGGCACAGGCCCAGGGGTCAAGCAAACACAGGCAGGCCGCGACGCCAACGTCACCCCCGTTGCAGGCAGCAGGCAGCAGCGCTCGAAGGTGATCCCACCTGCATGGTCTACAGAAACTGCTGCCTCCTCGACCACGCGGACCCAAGGCACATTCACCATCTGAGCGCGCGCAGGGGCATCACTGCCGCGCGTATGAACCCTGCCGCGGCGCGTCTACAGGCGTCATTGCTTCGAATCACATCTCCTTCCTCTGTCTCTCAGGCTCAGGACCGGAGCGCCCCGGGACAGGATCTGACATCGTGCCGTTTGAGATCCGCTTCGATCCCTGGACACAGTTTTCGTGAGCAGCGCACCAAAGCGCTAAGCTGCACAGCACGCCACATGCTGCCGTGTGCATGCCTGTGCGGGTGCAACTCGAGCCCGCAGTACCCTGGCGCGGTGCTCTCCTGGCCCGTGTCTTGAGCGTGTAGGTGAGGTGTGGCCGTGGCCGCAACCGCCGACCCATGGGCAGCACCGCATGCCTGCTGCTAGATGCTGTATACAAGAAACAAAAGAGTCTTCTGACCAGCAACAGCAGTGTACACCACCTGCACCCTGTCAGAGCATCATCGTCAGACATGCTCATAGCAGAAGGGGCAGTGGCTGGAGGTTGTTGCCAAGGGGCATCTGACGTATGTTGCGGTGCAGGCGAAGGAGCTTCAAACACAAGCGCAATCAGTGTCATTTGGACCGTGACCGCTGCGAGCAGAGCTCAAGCAGTGAGGCCTCTGAGGGCAGCCCAGGATCGGCCTCAAATGCAAGGTCAAAAGCTGGTTGCACATTGGTTGGTTAATCCCTGGGTTTTCGCGTCTGAATGACCTTTTCGGGGTCCTGCGAACACCAGAGGTGCTCACTCTTTTTCCTTTTACTTGCCTAACAAAGGCTTTGCGTGACGCATCAGGCTACACTCGCTCCTTGATCCATCCACAGCTTTGTCGTGAGCAGCGCTGAGCTGCAACCTGTGAGCAATGCACGGCCATAATCTGTCCTGATAGCTGTCGCAGCCCCACGATCAACCACGCCTGAAAGCTGAGTTGCTGCCCCTGGCCCTGCTGTTGACTTGAGCCCTGCCCTTGCCCCTGCCGCGGCCACCTGCCGCTGCGGCCTGGTGGCAAACGCCTGGGCGCACAATACGCTGCTGCTAACTACACGGTTTGCCAGGCTAGCTGGTGGCCACAGACGAGTGTCCTAGGCAAAGGCGCATGTCCAGCGCTGATGCACATGGTGCAGGTGTTGGGTGTGGCCTGAAGTGCTGGTGCCCCGTACACGTCATTGCTACACACATCATGAGCCGGCTGACCATAGCCCGGAGCCTGCGGCCAAGGTTGACCGTGTTGCATTGACTCCAGGTGCATGCAGTTCAGGAGAGAGAAGTTGGATCAGCTTTTGTCATCCCATGTTGGTGCCTACATTTCCATCATTCTCGATTTGAGCAGTGCTCAGATCGTCGTCTGCACGGTGCCCCGTCTAGAACAGTCAACCCATCTCAAGACGAGTTCAGCCAGATTACAACTCTACTGAGCCAGAATCAACAGCAATCAATTGCTATCGTTGCGGCGACCCCGCACCAGCAGATCCACACTTTCACTCCGCTGGTGCGAAAAAGGCACCTGACCACAGCCTGCAATGAGCACAGATGCGGTGATACCTGGTATAATCAGATTCATCGGCGGCATAGCGACGGGCTGGGTGCTGTGCACATTCAGCAGCAGCAGAACTCGCGGTAGTACCAGCGGCGGCGGCGCCGCCAAGCCAAAGAAGAAAAAGAAGGGGTTGGCAGTAGGGCAGCGGGCGCAGACTGTCGTGCCGCGGCCAAAGGAGGAACTCAAGATGGTGCTGTGTGTCAACACCTCCCTGGGCATGGGGAAGGGCAAGATAGGTGAGGGGCTGCTCTACGGGCGATGATTCAACCAGGGACGTCTCGGCAGCCATATTATGTTGCACATGGGCTCTCGCACGAAACCCTGCAGCACACACGGCAGGGAAATCATGCCCACCTACTGCTCCTGGTGAAACCAACCGCCGATGCCCCGCGGCTCGCGGCACTTGCATCCGCGCCGCTCACCAGGCGCCCAGTGTGCGCATGCAGCAGTGGGCGTGATGGGCCGCTACCGCGGCCGCCACGAGGTGATGTTCAAGCAGTGGGAGGCGTGCGGCCAGCCCAAGATCGCCCTCAAAGTCAAGGATGAGGGGGAGATGGTGCGGGCCGGGTCGCGTCGCGGGCTTTGTTTTGAGCTGTCGAGTTGCTATCCATGTGCGCACGAGCACTTGAGCGTGGGTCAGTGCGGCCTGATTGCTGGAGAAAGGCACTGCCAGCATCATGGTTGGTCCGACTTCACTGAATCCCCCTTAAGGCGCCTCGGCAAAGGCACGGCCACATGGCATGGTCCGTTGCTCGCGGGCTGCGAGCTGCGAAGCCTGCGCACACCGCGCGCCGCCCACCCCTGGCCAACCCTGGGAACTCCACTCGCAAATCATCTCGCAGGCCCAGCTGGCCGAGAGGGCGCAGCAGGCGGGGCTTTGCTCGTACATTGTCCACGATGCGGGGCGCACGCAAATTGCAGCAGGCAGTCAGACAGTGCTGGCGATTGGTCCCGGCGCCAAGAGCGAGATCGACCGAATCACGGGGCACCTGTCCTTGTTGTAACCGACTGCGTATCGCTTTCTGCGAGCGGCATGGGACAATGGTCGTGCTGTGGGGTTGCGCGACATGCTGAATGCCAAAATATGGCGGGGGAGCAGAATGGTGCAGATGTGGGGAGGTTGATGCAACACTGTCAAAATTGCGTTGGTGGGGCTGCATTGGAGGAAAGGTTGGTAGATCCGCGACTGCCCGTCTTTCTGCCAGTGGCATGCTCGCAGGAGCCCCGCAGTGGGCCGCTGCCAAGTTGTGTGATACCCTGCCACGTGCGATAGCTGCCGCAATCCGCTGCGTCCTCAATGAGCTATGTTAGTGGCCTTGAGGGTCTCTGAGCCGCTGTCACCGTTTCATGTGAGATGAATACTGTGATTATGTGCCATTTGCAGTGACGTGTGGAATGCTTGTGGATGTGGAGTGGAAGTGTCCCCCCTTCAGTCAATCAGGCTTCTGTCACCGCAGATGGCACGCGTAGATTGCTATGCCCCTCAAATATAAAAGCTATCCCTTTCTTTGTGCCAACACACGTCCATGACTGTGGAGTGTTCTAGAGGCGTCTATGGGCACCCCGTGCTCCTTTGCAGTTGTACTGTAGGCGGCAGCAAGCAGCCTTCACTCAGCAGTACAAGCAGCCAGACTGCGACACAGCCGAGCATCTCATGACTCGTTGCGTTGTACGCTTGTCTTATTTGGCAGTAACGACCCCACACTCCCCTTGACGCCCGTCGTGCAGTTTTGCCATGCGAACAAGGTGATCACCGTCACAGATCTCCTCGATGAGCCAGCAACATGTCCATAAGTCGCGGGATATAAGGCAATTAAACCCTAGACGAGCCGTACTGCTCGGCCTCTGCACGTCAGCAGTCGCAAATGCCCCCCGCTCAGCCCGGTCCGCGACGTCCCCGCCGGCACTGTCAGTGCCGACAGCACTGGCCGAGCTCGCCTCCCCAGGCCCTTTCGCAGTCAGCGTGACGCGACTCGAGCTGGAGCGCCTGCCATCCGATCTACCGGCTGGCCTGGGCCTTGCAGCATGGCTGCGTGTGCCGGTGTGGCCTCCAACAGGTGCCAACAATGCAAAGCCTGCTGCCTGTCCCTCAGCGTTACCCCTGGCCGTGTTCAGCGGGGGCTTTCTGGTTCCTACTCAGCAGTACGCCTGGCTGCTGGACCACTTGGCTTCTCATGGGTTCCCAGTAGCTTCCTATGACTATCAGCAGGCCGCAGGGGGGGCGCAATTCGTCCCAGACCTGCCCGCAGCTGGCCTCGCAACCGCCGTTGCAGCCAGCGGCCTTCAGGCCCTCAGGCGCAGCAGCAGCGGCAGTGGAGGAGCCTGTACAGCCTCTGCATGCAGCACAGGCGGCTCGGTCTACTTTATTGGCCACAGGTGCGGGGCCGGGGCCTGGCTGGGTGGTGATAGCCAGACTCTTGACACACTGCAGGTTGCCTGGCTCGGGTGCTGGCCCACAAGCGTCAGGGCGGCTGCGTGCACCCACCACGCCTCCTGCAGTCGCGGCGCCAAGCTCTCCGTGCTTGCAGCCGCCGACGCCCCCGGCCGTGTCGCTGCGCTGGGCCTGGTGGATCCCGTGGATCAGACCTTTGACTCAGAGGCGAGCCCAGGGTGGGCGGGTGGAGGGTTTTGGTCATCGGTTTGCAGGTTTGCTGTCTCTTCGCTCCCTTGGCAACTCCCTTGCATGCTTGTGCGTGGGCCTGCCTGACAAGCATGGCGTCACCGTGTTGAACACCGCATGGACACAGAGCACCACGTAACACAACGTCGTTGCCGTGAGTGATGCCATCAATGGATGCCGCGTGCAGGTCGCTCACTGCTCTGCCCGTGCTCGAACGGCTCTCCGCCGGCCCATCGGCTGTGCCGGTAGCAATCATCGGCGCCGGCCGCGGCGGTGACTGCGTCCCGCGGCGCTCGGGCTACGAAGCGTTTGCTCGCGCGGGCGGCCTCGGACGCAACAGCAGAGGCGGCGGCGGCGGCAGCGGGAGTCACGTGCTCGCGGTGGCGCGTGAGGCAGGGCACCTCCAATTCTTGGAGGAGCAGACCACTCTGCAAAGGCGAGTTGAAGCTTGCTATATGCGGAGAGCAGCTTCCGCCCACGCGTCCAAGGTCGGCAGCATTGCCTGCTGGCTCTGCTGCAGTCCGGCCGGCATCACGCTGCCTAGCGCTGCGCAACTTCAAGATGGCTGGCCTTCGCCTCCTTCGCCGCTCCTCTCCCTCTGTGGTGCCATCGTTGACAGTGGCCGTTTCGCCTGCCTCCTTTCGTGCGACGAAACAACGTCGTCATCTGCAGGTCGGTCTGCTTTGGGTCATCAAAAGTGGACGAGACGGCCCTGAGGGCCTGGACAGCCGCACTGCTGACCGCCCACGGCGTGTCTGCCTCGGCGTTGCTCGAGGAAGGCTGCTCTGCTGGCGACGGCGGCAGCCGGACTTGCAGTGGCGAGCAGCATTGGCTCGACGCGAGCGCCATTAAGAGCCTGGGGGCGAGGCTCGGCGTATCTGTAAGCGCGACGAGCTGCTGACACGCCATTTTTGCGGGTTCGCGCGTATTGCAAGTTGGCGGCACCCAGCAGGTGTTGTGGCCCTCCTTAGTATCCTGACCCTTGTGATGCGGGGGTGACGGCCGGCGTGTTGAGCGGTCAGTGTCGGCGACCTCAGCTGTTGAGAATTCCGTGGCAAGCCAGCCTTCATGCGACCAGCGACCAGCAGCACAGCCAGACTACTAAATTTTTGGTAAACAGGGGAGCCTAGTCTGTGCCATGTCGCCTCCCCACTGGCATGTCAGGCACCCCTGGGCAGCGCGGCGGGAACAACCAGGGCCCGCCCGCACCTGCAGAAAGGTCTTAATTTTAAAGAAGTACTATGTGAGCATCACGGCTTAGATGCTAGTGGTTCCAATAGATGCTGGACTCTGGTGACTGTATGACAGTCATGTTTGCCACGACGGGTTACACCAGTGCTCGCCGCAGTGCATGTTGTTAGGATTATTTTGCCTCTATACCGCCTGTTGTACAACCACGGCATACGTTGAAATATATCAGATCAAACACAGCCCGCGGGCCCTTTCCCGTACATCCGCTTTGTCATGGAATGTGCTGCTTGAAAGTCGTGTTTCTGGCCCTGTTACTAACGTGTAGCGCCGGAGCCATCCCCGTGGAGGACGGGGAACAGCTGCGCGAGGCAGTGGCAAGCCTCGCCACCCCCGGGCCCAACGTGGTCTGGGATCTCAGTGGCAGCCTCTCTATAGCCGAGGCGGGCCCCGCGCCCACACGCGTCGCGCGCAATGTGACGCTGCGCGGCGCGGGCCCGCCAAATGCTACCGAGATTAGCCTGTACGGATGGGTGTCGATGTGGCAGTTGGCACCGGGGGTGGTGGTCACGCTGGAGAACCTGACGCTGTCTAACTTGGCGCTGCGGCCGCCCGACGCGCCCACGCCGCCGCCGTCCAACTTGTCGGTGTTCACGTTCCCGCTCTGGTTTTTCGAAACGAACCGGTGAGCGGCGGCGCCCGGGACACTTGGCTCCTGGCATGCCTGTTGAGCTACAGTGAGGGAGCTGAGTGGGGCGGCGGCCCTGGCGCATGCGGAGAGCTGCCCAGGCAACGGCACAGATGACGTTGCCCTGTCATGGAGCCAGCATGGGGGTGCGCAGTGCGGTCTGTGTCAGGAAGCAGCCGGGGGCGTCGCCGCTGCGGCGGCCCCTCGCCTGGCAGTGTAGCAGTGGCGCGGCCCCATCTGGATTGACATCAGCGGGCACGGCCAGCCGTGATGGCAGCTGCAGAAGCAGGAGCAGCAGGAGCACAGCTGGCCGGTGCCAGGCAGCGATGGCACAAGTGGCCCACGGCAACAGCCATCTGAAGCGACAGCCTGCAGCACCGGCCAATCGTGTGCGTTCCGGCAGCAGATACAGCAGCGGCGGCAGCACGCGGCCTCTCAACCTCACTCCCATCCCACTCCACACCGTTCACACCCCGCAGGTCCGTATCTCAGCTCGTCGTGCGCGGCTGCAACCTCATCATACCTTATGATGAGTTTATCTGCCTGCAGCACGTGTTTTTTGAAGCGTCGGTTGACAGCCCGTCGTACGTGGTCGACATGTTCTATTACTTTGAGCTGCTGCTGAGAGACTTCACCAACAATGCTCAGGTGCGCACAAACGCTCTGCGTGCGCGTGTGTGCATGCGTGCGCGCGCGTGTGTGTGTATGTGTGCATGCATGCATGCATGCGCACATGCATGCATGTGCTGGTTTGTGGGGATGCAAGTGGCTGATGCATGCAACGCTATGCCCTGATGAGAGGGGTTGGCCTGCAGGCCGTGCAGCAGGCATCGCTGAGTGCCGACCCCTGGGTTGCAACGGGTTGATACGAATGATGGCGCCGCACGGTCGACTGGAGTCCAGCGCCGCGTCATGTCGTCGCACGGACACTGCCGGGCAGGCGGCAGCCGCGCCCCCCAACTGGTGCCCCCCCAACTTCCGCGTCCGCGGCAGGCGGTGCTCCGGCCGCCGGGGTCTGTCAGCATTACGACGGGCCGCGGCCTGGGCGTGTCTCTGACTGATGTCAATCTGGAGTACCACCCCAACAAGTTCCCGCTGATCTCCAATCGCTCGCGTATCACATCCAGTGAGCGAGGCTGGGGCGGGGTCCGGGCCTCAAGAGCTTTGCCTGCCCGCCGGCGGGCGCCGACGACCGCTGGTTGCGCTCTGCCTGGCGGTGTCCGCAGAACTTCTGCAGCCGGCGCCGAGCCGCGCCCTGTGCGCGGCCCGCGCAGCTGTCGCGCGCAGCGTAGCAACCCGCTCCCTTGCTGTCTGTTGCGGGGCTGACTTGCTGCCCGGGCACTCACCGCCCCAACCCGGCCTCCTCTCGTTTCCTTGCCTCCGCCCAGGCAACCCCTGGGTGTCCGTCGGCGGCAGCAGCGCCCCGCAAGGCGGCGGCGGCGGCGGCACCCCGCTGCCGGCCTGGGCGGTCGCGCTCACCGTGCTCGCCGCCGCCCTGCTGCTGGTCGCGGTGGCGGGCGGCGCCTGGGTCGTCGCCCGCCGCGTGCTGCCGCCGCGCCGCGGCGCCGCGGGGCCCGCCGCGCCCAAGGCCGGAGCGGGCGGTGGCGCGGGGAGCAAGGGCGCGGGCAGCATCGGGCGGAGGGGCCGGTGCCCGGCGGACAGTGATGGCGCGCTGGAGTCTGCGATGGAGGACGGCCTGCTGGGCCCTGCGGACGCGCCGCGGCCGCCGGCGGCGGCGCTGGCGCGCGTCCGGCGATCAACGGTGAGGCCGCCGCGCCGCGCCGCGCCGCGCCGCGCCGCGCCGCGCGGGGCGGTCTTCTCCGGAGAGCACCTGCCTGCAGCTTCCGGTCATCGGCCCGCCACGAGACAAGTGCTGACGCCCCTCCGGCGCGGCGCGCGCAGCAGCCCGCCCCCGCCCAATGGCCGTCCCTTGCTCTCCCCCTCCCTCCCTCCCTCCCGCCCCCGCAGGACGCGCGCAGCAGGGGCAGCAGCCAAACGCCTGGATCCGTCAGCATAACCAGCTCCGAATCCAACCCCCTGGCCAGCGGCTCCGCGGGCTCCGGCCCTGCTGCGGCAGCAGCAGCAGCAGCAGCAGCAGCAGCTGCCGCCGCCGGCAGGGGCGGGGGCGGGGGCCGGCAGGTGCAGCTGCGGGAGCTGCACGCGGCTGTGGCGGAGCTGAACCGTGAGATTGACGACAAGAGCCTCACAATACACGAGGTCCTGGGACAGGGGGCGTACGGTGAGGCCGCTGCCACGCGATCTGGGGCGATCTGGGGCGAGATGTTCAGCGGTGGTTCGGCAGCACAGTGGGGAAAGGAGGGAGGGGGCGAATCGGGCTGTGCCTCGTCGGAGACGCGACCTCGCTGCGACGACATGCTTTCGATCCCTAGTCGCCCCGCCCCTCCGCCCGCTTGTCACC
>NW_014012922.1:0-20451 GCF_000611645.1 Monoraphidium neglectum
GGCGGCGGCGGCGAGGGCTGGGATTGACCTTGCAGCCCGATGACTTTGCCGGACAGGGAGGCAGGCACGCTGCCTTGAAGGCCAGTTTCCGTCACGTTGCTGGGCGTGTGGGGCGCGGCGCGGGGTGAGGGCGCAGCAGAGTGTCACCTTTGGTAGCAGTCTCGCTGAGGCCCGTGGCCGCAGGGGCGAGCCAAGGCGGACCGGCGAAGTGCTGGGAGCGCCCCTCGACCACCCGCCGTCCGGCCATCAGGCCTGCAACCCCCTAGGCAAGTCTGCACAAACAAGCGCCGCGCTAACCCGCGCATACGCAGTCGCCGCGGATCGCAGCGACGCCGCCTGCGCAGCCCGTTGCCTGCCCCTGCGCTCACACAGACTCCAGGGCGGATGCACTACTCAGGGCTGCGGGCAGGGTGCCCGTGAGGTACCAGTTGTTCGAAAAGTCGACCTTGCGCAGCGAATGGAGGTCAAACCAGAGCTTGGGGTCGTCTGGGATGGTGCCGCGCAAGCCCTTGCCTGCAAGATACCTGCGCAGCGCGGCGCCGGCACGTCCGGCGCCCAGGCGGGTGAGACGCAAGGGGTCAGGCGGCGGGGGGGGGGGCTGGTTGGGATGCAGGCAGGGAGGAGCGAAGGAGGGGCGGGCGGCCGCCAAGTCCGCCGGCTGGACGGCGCATCCCATGAGAAGCTGTGCCCGTCAATGGCTTGCAGGCCGGGCGGCGCCCGGCAGCCCCGCGTCCACGCCCCACCCCCTTGTGCCTGCTGCCCCATCTCCAGCTCCGCTGCTCTCGGCCCCGCCTGCGACTGGTGCAGCAGGATTGGGCCCCCCAAGGCGCTCCCCTCCCTCCCCTGCGTTCGCCCAATCAGCGTTGCTGCCCGCTTCCCCGCCCCCTGTACAGCCTCGGCCTAGCGGCTGCGCTGCCGCAGCAACAACTCGTAAGCCGTCCCTCCTGCGCGCTTATTTCGCTCCCCCCCCCCCGAGCCTTGCCGCTCACAGGCCGATCACGTTGCTGCCGTCGCACAGCACTCCAGGGTTAGTGTAGCCGGGATACTGAACAAGGGCGGGTGGCGGTTGGCAGTGGGGTCCGGGGCGCCGCGCGGGGGCGACGCACACGACGCAGGTGCGCCGGCATGGCGCAGTCGTGGACGCGGGCATGTGGGCTCGACGGCGCCCGCGGCGGGACGGTCGCGGCGGGACGGTCGCTCGGTAGCAAGCCGCCCCGTTGCTCCTCCTGGCTGGTCGCCACAGCCACTCCGAATAGGCGCGCCCTCGCGCCTGATGCCTGCGCATGCGCCGCACCTCGCAGATGTCCTTGTTGGGGTCGATCCCCGACCACCCCTGTGGCTGCAGGGCGCTCCTGAGCCGCTCCAGCGCGGCGCCCTGCGACTGGGCGCCCGCCGGCCTGGCCGCGACAGCCAGCGAGATTGCCAGCAGGGCCAGGGTGGCGCGGCCGGCCGCCATGGGCCCTCGACGTGCCATCAGCCAGAAGGCTTGGGGGTCTGCAGTGTGGACGGCTACAGCGACGGCGGCGAGCGGGCGCGGGCGCGTTGTTGGCCGCTGAAGCCCGGCGGGTGAGGTGTGCGTGCCCGTCGGGCTCGACATCGACATGTTGAGAACCGCTGTGCCGTGCGCCGTAGAATGGCAGTGATGTGAATAATTTTGTTGCAAGCACCCTTTTGAATGGGCCTGCTGGCAGCCACTGGCCACAACAGCGATCAAAAAACGACGGACGTATCCGAACCATCTGCATCACCGGTGATGTCATATCTCAAAGAAGTACTAATACCTCAATTGACACTCACTGTGTGGATGAAGGCCTGGATCTGCTCCGCGCGCCACCTGCGCCGGGCTGTGCCGCGGGGCCAAGCCAAGAAAGGCTTATGACGCGTCTATCGGGGTGTGCATAAAATCTAATACTCCCCTGTAACAATGTGCATGATCCTTTGTTACTGTGTCTGGGTTAGGGACGCCGTATCCACCCTGTCATACCGCACACGGTATTGTTGCTTGGCGTGCGTGTACGGTGATTATAATGACATGGAAGTATCATAACTGATATATTCGTACATATTCATGTCTGCTGCCCTCATTTTGCAAGTGCGAACACGTCATCTCGTCTGCTCATCTGTGGCACTCCCCTGCGGTTGAGCCGAGGCGAACATGAGCACCCCTCGCCCAACGGTGTCAGTTCTGCAGCCGTGCAGCCCGTTAGGTTGTGTGGATATTGAGGCAACGTTTAACACTGTTGTCAGCAGTGCTGTCGGAAGGGTGCGTGCCATGGGGTTGCGCCGGCAGCCTCACCATCAACAAGATCCTTTGTCTCGCAAGCGGCAGCCATATGGTGCTTGTATCCAAGCACCCACATTTCATATGGAGGGGGCATTGGATGCAGAAATCGGCGCATCCGTCGACAGCAAATGCTGAGCACACCTAAAGCTCATGCAGTGCTAGTGATTATGCATTGCTGGGCTGTGAGTAACAGTCGGCGTGTTGCTCGTACGGCCAGGCTGAGCGTCACAATTTGATACAAGTGGTATTTTAGACATCACCAAGACCTGCTGACGATGCCACGCAATAGTGGGCAGGTCCTGCGCGCTGGGGCATGGCATTCCGGACTCGGCAGGCAGTGGTGTGTCTTGTGGCGACTGCCAAACTAGCAGCAATCCACTATTGGCAGGTCAATGTACATAGCATTGAGTGACGAAGCATCCCTTATCATGCAAGCAGAGACGGGTACTCAACTGCTCGTTCCCGTGTGGCGGCAGGGCAGCGCAGGGGACAGCTGCCACCCAACGCAGCGGGTTTGAAATGCAACAGTGAGTGCATCACATTTCATAAGATAGCTTGGTCATCTCTTACTCTCACGAGGAGCTGACAGGATTGTGAGGTTGGCGAGGCGCAACGCAGCGCAGCGCCTGTCTCACCAGGTGCTGGTGGGTCAACGCAGGGTCGTGACCAAACACTTATTCAGAACAATGCGCCAGCAAGTGTGTCGATGAACGTGCTCACATGCCTTGTTGTAGCCTTGCTGGTCTATAGGGACGGACTGGTGCACGACCAGCGCGCGGCAGAGCGCGCATCGATCTACAGTGGTGCTGTTTGAATTGTTCTGGCAAAGTCATGCCGCCAAAGGACTTATTATAAGACGACTGAGGTGTCAAGAGGGGTGCGTGAGTGAGCATGAGCAGCTGCGCTGTGCTCCGTCTGCCATCAGCACGCCTGCTCATGCTGTGTTTGCTGGCTCTGCTCATGCTGTCGTGCTGCGCTCCCCAAATCGATGCATGCACCACCCCCGCTCGCTTCGGCAGCAGGCAGTTTTGCAGCCAACGATGGGTGTCCCGCAGTTGGGGGCTCGTGCACGCCACAATGTGCGGCTGTCGCTTGCTTTCCGCGCGCTCGACGGCGTCGCGACGGGAATCTGGGGAGGGGCTGTTCTCTCCAACTACATCAGTCTGCTCTTTGGCAGCACTCCGGCCGGGAATCAGGTGTGCTACCACGGTGCAAACTTCATCGGGTGCCTCGCAGCGTGCAGCCTACGTGCGCTTGGGCGCGCTCATGTAACTGCTGGGCGTCAGCAAGCTGCACCCCATGTGCGCTCATCACAAGTGTTGCTGCCCATCCCCCACTCTGTTGCCAACCCAGGAGGTGGGCGTCGCTCAGGCGGTGCTAGGCACAGCCCTGGCCGCAACCGCCGTGCCACGTGAGCGTGGCGGCTGCGCAAATACGCACATGCATCGACCACGCAGCCGCATGTGTGCCGGCCTTGCTGCGCATGCCCTCGCATGGAGGCGCATGCAACAGTTGCTTCCAGCTCCTCCGCCCCGCATGCTCGCAGTCGGATGGCTGGCCGACAAGCTGGTTCCTCGCCATGTGGTCTTGCGGGCCGCCGGCGCCGTATCCCTCCTGGCGACGATGGCGACGCTGCGCGCGCTGGCCGCGGGCGAGGCCCAGCGGTTCAACCTGCTGTGCGTCGCGCTGGCGCTCTGGGGGATGGCGCAGGTGCGGGCAGGCCGCCGGGCATAATGAAAAGGCAGCTGCAGGCCGTTGCTCTGTGGCCGCTCGCCACGCACACCGTGCATGCGACCGCAGCAATGGGGCTACGTTGTTGCAAGGGTCTGCTTGAATTCTCCTCCGTCCACCGTTACCCTATCCATTGCCTCAGGGCTCAGGCCCCGTCCTTGACGCGCTGTTTGCGGACTCTGTGGCCACCGGATCGCGCGCCGGCGTCTACACGGCCAACCAGATTGCGGGCTTTCTCTCGCGCGCCGTCGGGCCACTGCTCTCCGCGTGCCTCTTCGCGCGCGGCGGCAACCAGTGGTCTTTGGCTGTGCTTGGCCGGGTCATGCTGGCCGGCCAGCTGATTGCGCTGGCGCCCTCCTGCCTGATGCTGTTCTTCCTCCCGTCAGACCTTGGCGCAGAGAGTGAGGGCCTGCACGCCGCGGTGGCTGCGGCAGCGGCGCCGGCTTTGAGTTGGAACGACCGTGGTTCGCTCGTCGCCGCAGCCAGCAGCCACGATGCGCGCAATGGCAAGGCCAGCCAGTGGTGTGATGAGAGCCGGCCGCTGCTGGCTGGGGAGCCTCGAGGGCTGCGCAGCTCATCAGATTTTGGCCACGGGAGCGTGGAGGCAGCTCAGAGACAGGCTGCACAGCTCGATGACTGTATTATGGATCCTGGCCAGCAGCAGCAAATGCAACAGCAGCAGGAGCAGCGTCGTCATCATCATCATCATCAGCAGCAGCAGCAGCAGCAGCAGCAGCAGCAGCAGCAGCAACTGCCAGGGGAAGATGCGCCCGGCAGCAGCCGTAGCATAATCAGTGACCAGGTGGGGGGCACCGCACCCTTCCTGCTTGGGGCGGTCGGGACAGCAGACAAGCACGTCGAGGGCACGCCGAGCGGTAATAGCGTGACCGTGTGGCGTATTGGCACAAGCGATGTCGAGCAGCCTGCATCCCTGAATGACGCGGCAGCTGCAGAGCAATTAGTGGGGCTGGACACTGTAGGGCAGCCGGTGAAGCAGCTACCAATCAGCAGCACCGGAGCGCCAGGCTGCGCGGGTGATGGGACTGACCCGCAAGCCAGCGGCTGGCTAACGGCAGCGGCTATTCCACCGGTGCTGGCGGTGTCGGACTGTGTGTCTGGTCTAGCTTCTGGAATGACGATCTCGTTCTTTCCCATCTTCTTCAAGGATGAGGTGCGCTACTTTCCTTGCGGGCGCTGTCCTGCCGTGGCGATGGAAGGCCGGCCGTTTCGCTACCGCATATGCAGTCAGTGAAAAGCGCACTCGTGCATTAAAGCTCGGACGGCAGCGGGCGCACCACTCCCATCCTCCCTCCTTGCCCCTTGGCTTCTCTTCACTGTCCTGCACCTGCCTACCAGAGTGCTGCACGGCAGGATCGGCACCACAATTGCTTCCCTCCATGCAAACCCGGCAGGTTGGCTTGAGACCGACGTCGCTCTGCTTCCTGCTAGCAGTGGTGCCGCTGGGCCTCACCCTGTGCAGTGTGGCCGCGCGCGCCGTCAGCCGGCGCACCGGCCGGGTTCAGACAATTGCCGCGTTCAAGGCGACAGGTGCAGGGCCGAAGGGCGAGGTTGCATGGCCACGCTGTGGCTGACCTGCTGAGCGGCAGTCAGATTTGCAACACGTTTGCGCAAGACGGCGCACCAGCGGACACCACAGCCAAGCAGAGGGGGTTACATTCAGTATCAAGGCACCACCTAATGTGCACACTTTATTTTGTTCCCTCTCTTTGGCGCCCATCAGGCATCAGCCTGCTGGTCACAATTGCGGCGCGCCGCGACCTCTGGCGGCGGCCCGCCCTGATGCTGCCCATCTACGTTGCGCGGACATGCCTCATGAACGCCACCCCAGCCCTACAAAAGTCGATTCTGGTGGGCCGCATGTTTGCGTGTTTGAGCCGGGATTTTGCATGGGGCCTGCATGTCACTGCCACCGCTGCCTTGGCCGAATTGTCCCATCTCCTGCAGGGATGCGGGATGGAGGCCACCCCACCCAAGCGCTCTACTCCCGTTCCCGCTGGCACCCAACACCTGCTAGACGTGCGTCGCCCGGCTGCCCGCATGTTGCGTGCCCCGCCGCACAGATGGACTACGCCCCAAAGTCCCAGAGAGGCCGCTGGAACAGCCTGGACGCGGTCACCTCTTTTGGCTGGAGCGGGTCTGCCCTGGTCGGCGGCTACGTCATCCGCTGCCACGGCTTCGACGCGGTGTTCTTGTGACCGCGGCCATGCAGACGGTGTCGCTGCTGCTGCTGTTGTCGCTAATGCCGCTGGTGCCACGCCGCGAGGTGTCCGTGCGGGGCGGCGAGGCCTGAGTGGCGAGCTGCCCCTTCAACCACTGCTGCTGTGTCACACACTCGTATTCAAAGCGCCTGCCTGCCCACGTTGACATTATTTTGGGCTGCAGATTGGATAATTCTGTTTCAAGTAACAAGATTTTTGTCGAGCATGCGTTTGTATTGTTACAGGATGACTGAAGGCATTTCGTTTGTGTGAGCAAAACAACGTTTCCAGTCGCCAAAACCTCTCTTGCAGCTGAGATGAGAAACACTCGGCAAAACAGCGACAACAGCAGGCTGGTTCCAACAGGCACACAGGCTGTATGTTGAGGTGCAGCTTGGCGATGGATGCACGCCAGCTCGTGGGCACTTCCATGAAAGCCGACCACCGCTCCAAACAGGGCTTGCACTGGCGCTGCAGTGCCCCGACACCCTCGCAGGCATCCAGTAACAGTTTCGAACAACATGCACAGCCCATACCAAGCGGGCACATACACTCGCCAAGATGTTGCCACCCATGGCCACTGTTACCGTTCAGATGTGAATGACAGTGTTTGCCACATGCAAACAAAGACGGTGGGAGGCGCCGAGCAACTGGTAGCAGCTCCAATAGTGGGGCCCTGACGGCGCCTGGCAGTCCGTCCAGCCAAGGCAACGTTTCAAGGAGCTGCCTTCTTGACCTTGGCAGTATCCGCCTCCTTGGGCTTGCTTGCCGGCTTGGCCTTCAGCTTTCCCGCAGCTGCCAGGCGCGCTGCCAGCTTGATCTGATGCCCGATCTCGCGGTTGATCCGCGCAAGGTGGGTGGCCCGGCTGGCGAGGGCCGCCTTCTTGATGTGCTTGCCAATGGCCTGCACGGCGTCCAGGCAGAGGAAAGCACACCAATTAAATATTTTGGCCTGAAATCAGGAAGAACGGGCCACAGGGTTGACTGTAACACCCTGGACACCTTCCCAAGGTCGGATTTCACTGTTGGCGAGCCCCCCCCTGCTCGCAGGTCCGCCCGACCGAAACCCCACGCGCCTGGTTGATCTCATCAAGCTGTGTAGGCGCCGGCAGCGCAGAGCCGTTGCTGCTGCTGCTGGTCACGTTGCGCGGGGCAAACTGCGGCGGGGGAAGAGGGCGTTGCGTGGCACGGTCGGCGGTCGGAGCGGCGCTGACGCGCTGACGGAGCGGACGGCCAAGCGCATCAGCCCACCTGCACGCGTGACGGTCGGCCGAAGGCGCCGCTCTTAACAACAATAGGTGCTCTGGCGGCGCACAGCATGATGGCGGAGCTGCTGCGTGTCGGACGTCGTGACGAGGCCGTGCAGGCCCTGAGAAGTTTCGAGCGTGCGTAAAGGTGTGATATGGCAAAGGGCCACACAACGGAGTGAAGTATGCCTCAGCCAACCTGACAATCAGATCAGGTCGTCCTGACTAAGAAGCGAGACATCAGATTTTGCAGCTTCGCACATCCGATTGCGATGCCACTGCGTACATACGGTATTCTAATCGTCACGTACGCTGCACATTTTGTACCTCCCTAACAGCCGCTGTCCCAGCTCAACAACACCGCTGAGCCTGGCTCAGGCATTCCATACGGTAGCGCCTATATGGTACTAATAGCACGCGTGAAGTGAACATGATACATACAGCATCCTCAGCTGCGTTGCTGGTAAGCACGGGTGACATAAACGGTGCAGGGGCTCCGAAAGCGGGTCGGCTCGCTCGCGCCGCGCCGCTCCCATGTGGCGATGTCTGAAAGCCGCCGGTGGCCCTCCGCCGGTGCGCCCCTGAAGGTCCCCAAGGTGCTCTCCAGCCGCTTTCACGCCACGACACGAGGCAGCGGAAGCTGCGGCGCCGGCGCGCCAGAGCCACCCGCCAAGCGACAGCGGCGCGCAAACGGGCCCGGAGACGCTGCCGACGATATTGCAGAATGCAGCCGTCGCGCGCTGTCGGTCTACCGCACTTTCCCGACGCAGCAGGCCGCCTTTGACTTCTGGGATGCGCAGCCGGCGCACCACGCCCACCTGCTGAGGACGTTTGCGGTCGAGTGGGACGCGAGCGGGCGGCGGTCCTTCATTGTGGCTGCCCCGGAGCGGTTTTGGGCGGAGTACCGAGCGCTGCCACATGCGCAGCGCAACCACTATGAGGTGCGCCTGGCGGCGCAGCAGCGGCTGCCCCACATCGGCCCACTGCCTTCCCCGCGTGGACGGCGGCGCGGCTGATTCGCGCTTGAAGGATGCCTATGCTTGCAGCCACACGCGCCGCATCCCTCTCCAAGGCTCCTAATGCCCGAACCCTGCGAACCCCGGCCTCCCACCCCAGATCATCCGTGAGCGGTGCCCCTGCCACCTGTACTTTGATCTGGAGTTTGTGCCGGCGCTCAACCCCGGGGTGGACGGCGGAGCGCTGGTGACGCTCTTGACCCAGGAGGTCGGAGAAACCCTGAGGGTGAGTGGGCCGCCCGTCTGCTGCCGCCCGGGCCGTGTTATGGCCCGGTGCAGCCTGCTGGACGCCGTCTGCGCGCGGGGCAAGGGACGGTGTTACCTGCAGGGCCGGATGCAGCGGCTGCAGGCGGCAGCCTGTCAGGCGGCGGAGGAATGACTCGTGAGAAGTTGTGGGAGTGCGGCGGCCGGCCTCTGCCCGGGTGCTGTGGTCTACCTCTACATGGATATATCCCTAGGCAACGCCAGCGCCCGATCCTGCGGTTGCAGACACGGCATAGCCCTGACTGCCTCCCTCTCCTGCCGCTTTGAAGCCTGCCGTCGCAACCCACCAACGCCTGCCTGTTTTCCGGCCCCACCTCGACGACTGCAAAATCCTCAAGCCACCACAGAAGCTGGTTTCCGGCCCCACTTTGACGCCCCCAACAACCCCAAAATACCCGCAGGACGTGTATGATGCTGTGCTGCACCCCAGTATGGTCCTGGAGCTGGACTCGTCGACGCCAGACAAGTGGTCGCGTCACCTGGTGGTCCGGCTGCCGGGGCTTGCCTTCGCAGACAATGCGCACGCAGGTGGGCGCCCGCGGCGCTCGCCACCCAAATCGTGGTAAATGTACGGGGTCGAGCACCTGCTGGTCAAACATCGCGCGCATGCAAGAGCAGGGTTTGCCTCGCTTTGCTTGAAGCCAGAGCGTGCAGCAATACCTTGTGCTCCCGCCTTGCCCGCGCGCAGGCGCGTTCGTTCGTTTGGTGGTGCTGCGCATGCTGTGCAAGGCGCGACACAGCACGCGCCACGCCGGGCTGGTGGTCGCGGCCAAGGGGGGCGGCGCCACGCTGGCGGTGGACATGGGGGTGTACACGCGCAACAGGTGGGGCTGGTGCTTGCGGGGATGGACGGCTTGCCTCAGTGGCAGGGGGAGCAGACCAGCTGCGGGCAGTGGTGCATGTGGGGCACTCCCGCGCGTGCTTGTACATTAGGGGGAGAATTTGTGTGTGTATGTGCACGTGTGTTTGTGTGTATGTATGTGTGTGTGTGTGTTTGCGCGCGCGCATGCACGCAAGCTCCATAAGGCATGCTAATCAAAGTTATACCGAATGGTTCTCATACGCGGAGTCATCGAGAGCCTCCGCCATCGCGCTGCAGCCGTGCTGGCACCCCCCCCCCTCCCATACAAACCTCGCAGGGCCTTCCGACTGCACCTCTCCAGCAAGGCGGGCCGCGACGCCCACCTGCGCGCCACCCACCGCTTCGGCGGCGCGGCTCGCGACCCGCGCGAGTTCTTCTTCGACAGCCTCATCTCAAACACGCCCTTCGGGCCGTGCCGGGCGGCCTGGGCGCTGCTGCAGCAGCAGCAGCAGCAGCAGCAGCAGCAGCAGCAGCAGCAGCAGCAGCAGTGCGGGGACGAGCCGCTGGCGCCTCCGACGACCAGGGTCGCCTGGCTGCCAGCCCACCGGCTGGTCCGGTCCGGCGGCGGCGACGGCGGCGCGGCAGGGCGCAGCCTCTTGGGACGGGCGCCGCTGGGCCCGCGGCAGTACCCACAGGACTCGCACCCAACCGCAGCACCAGAGCACGGCCGGAAGCCCCACAAACAAAGCGAGCTCGTGTCTCAGCTGGCGCACACCACCGCCGCAACACCAGGGCCGCGGCCGCGGCCACGGCCGGTCAGCCTTCTGCGCTGCGAGGGCGTTGACTGGGAGCCGCTGCTAGAACAGCTGCCACCCGAGTGGCGGGGCATAACGGCGCTGCACCACTCTGTCGCGGCGCCTGCGGCCGCGACGGGGCCCGCGGGACAGCGGCAGCAGCAGGGCCGCGCTTGGGCAGGTGCTGGCGCCGGCGCCGGGGCATGGCAGGACGCGTCGGAGGCGCGCGCGGCGCCGTCGCCGTTTCCCGCTGTGGACGCGTTTGTTGAGTCCGTGTGCACGCAGGTAGGCACGCGCGACGCGGCCGCCGGTGCACGGGGCGATGCAGTGGTGGCGCGTGGAGACACCGCGAAGCGACGGCCCGCAAACGCAGGCCCCTCGGAGGGCGGCTCAATCCCTGAACCGAGCCGTGATGCAAGCCAGCTGCGCCTGCCGCTCACTCGTCCTGCCCGTCCGTCCCGCCGCGGCCTGCGGACCCCTTCTCAGGGCGGGAGCCAGGGCCGCGTGCGCAGCTGGGTGCACAGCCGCGCGGCCGCGGGGCTGCTGCTCAACGTGCGCGACAACCGGTGGTGCGGCAACGTGGGGCGCCCGCACCGCAGCAACGGGGTTTACTACGTGGTCGACCTCGCGGGCGGCACTTGGCACCAGCGGTGCGCGGGCGGAGGGCCGGGGGTGGCTGCGGGGTGACAGGCTTTTGGACGAGTGTGTGCGACACTGGCTGACCAATCGTCGCCAAACAGCTTGCGCGGATGGGGCCGGCCGGGGCGCGACGCGGGCAAGGTGGAGGCGAGGCGGGGCGTGTGGTGAAGGGCGTGCGCCGAGGGGCAGCAGCGCCGCACCACTCGCGCCCGCCGCCTTGCTCACTCCTCACCAGGCGCTCTGCACGTGTTCCGACGACCCCTGCGCGTGCCGGTGCTCCCCCCCCCCATCCCCAGGTGCTATGACCCGGAGTGCAGGGGTTACCGATCGGAGTGCATGCCGCTGCCACTGGACATCTGGGAGCGCTACCGCGAGGCGGCGCTGACGGCACAGCAGCAGCAGCAGCAGCAGCAACAGCAGCAACAGCAGCAACAGCAGGCCTGGGGCTGCCACCAGCAAGGCGCAGTGGCGTCGGGTGATGGTTGGGCAGCTTCAGGCAGCGGAGGCAATGGACAGCAGCAGCAGCAGCAGCAGCAGCAGCAGCAGCAGCAGGATGAGGACGAAAACGCGGCATTTTTGCAAGTGCTGGAAGAGTTTGAACGCCAGGCCGCCGCACACGCGTCCCCGACCTCATGCCATGGGAGGCTTCGCGAAACCATTGGCGCTGCGGCCGCCGTCTCGGGACCCTCCGTTGCAACGCCGCCCCCGCCGGCACCGCCTGGGGGCCCCTGCGCACCAGCCTGGCAGTGGGCGGGCTGCTGTGCGCCGAGCGGCAGGCTGGGGGCGCACGGCGGTTGCGGGGGCATGGATGGATGCGGCGGCGTCACCGGCGTTGATGTCACCAGTGGTGACGTCATCATGGAGGCCGATGACGACACCTGCCTCGAGCTGCTGCTGCAGTACGAGAGGGGTGCTGCTGCGATGCCTGCCATCGGTTGACACCTGTGACAACCCCGGGGGGCGAGGGGTGACTGAATATTTTGGTCGGGCATGCAAGTTGTCTACAACCGCTCGCGATTGTTGAACGCACAGGGAACAACGCGCGGCAAATTCTGGACACCTGCACTGCTGATGTTATATGAGTTGACCCCTGGGTGCAAGTCTTACTGGAGTCTTACTGGAGTCTCTCGATACATCATTGACACCCTATTGAACGCTGTGCGCTGCACTTGCACGGGATGCGCAGGCTGACCTCATCTGTCATTGTCACATTGCATTATGCTTCCAGCTCTACCCCACAGGGCCTTCGACTTGCTGCGTGGCCTTCGTCTGGAGGTCTTCAACCTCTGCTTTGCTCTGACCCACCTGTAATGCTGCAAGGTGCTTCACTGGTCAGTGTGCAGTCCTGCCTGAATGAACATTGTGCATGGTGCGATCAGCATCGGCCCATGCCTCGGCCCATGCCCAGACAGCTGACTGAGCCCTGAATGAGCTCGAGGCTTCCCAAAGCGTGCAAGTTGGTGAGGCAGGGTTGTGCTCAGCCGGACTGCGCAAATCTGCGCCTGCGGTCGGTTGCAGATCATCATCAGTGGTGCCTTGGCCCGCCACGGGCATCCTGGGTCCCCCCAGCCGCTGCTTGCTGAATATACTTGAGGATATTGACTCATCACACAGATCAACGTATGACTTCATTACCTTGTGCGCTTGTGGTCCCAAGCCACCAAACTTCACTGAGCACTTCCGTGCCTACAATGAGCACGCGCCAGGGACATCGTCCAGGCGCAACCAAATTGGACACTGCAAATAGAGCTGAGCCTGACAGGGGAAGGGCAACGACCACAACTTGACACGTGGGCATGGGAATGGCACATCAGTAGGGAGGGCACAAGAGGACGGATGGAAAGTAGGGGAGCATCAGCATCAGGCCGTGGAGCGCGGCCCAGCTCACAAGCAGCGCGCGCTGGCCGATCAAGACGTCTGCTTTTGCAGCAGCAGCGCGGCGCACGGCGGGAACATGAGGGTTGGCAAAACTGGGACGCGCGCATGCTGGGCCGGGCCGAGATCGACGTTCGGTATATACCTGTGAGTGCATGATCAAGGCCGCTCAGTGCTGCGCTGGAATGCGCGCCCAACAACAGCCAGGGTGAGGCCCTAATGGCAAGTTTCAACTTGGGATGTCGCGCCAAGGGCGCTGAAGCGAGGCGCGGTGGGGGCGGCCCTGTTGGCGGGGGGTGCACCAAGCCTCGGAGGGCGGGAAAAACGGGGACGACGCCCCAGGTTTGAAGGATGAGGCAGAGTGGAGAGGGGCTTTGGAGCGCAGGTCCGGCCAGGATCGGCGCGCACATGCGCGGCCTCAAGGCAGTCGTCTGGCCGCCCCAACCGCGGCTCAAGCTCAAAAACGCGCTAAGCAGCGCCGCGCAACCGCGGGCAGTTCGGAGTGAGCCACTGGGACGCATCAATGTGAATTGAGGGCTTGCCTAACATGCGGCGCAGCACCTGGGGCCTTCACAAGAACGCACAACAGGCTGCTGCCACCCACGCCTGTCTTGCCCTTGTGTGCTGTGTGATCTGCAAAATCAGGACCTCAAAAACTAAGGGCCATCGACAGGACACAATTCTGGGCCGGGGAGGCGTCTCAGGCAACTTCCTCAGTCCCGCTTCCCGTCGCCGTTGCCGTTCGCGCGACCGCCGCCGTCGCTGTCGCTGCCGCTCTCGACCGCGCCCGCGAATTGCGTCAGCAGGCTCGCGGCCAGGATCACGCCGCCGCCGGCCCAGCCCCAGGCGCCCCAGCGCTCCCCAAGGAACGCATAGGCCATGAGGGCGCCCAGCACAGGCTCGAGCGAGTAGATCATCGCCGCGTCCGTGGACGACACATCCTGGTGGGGCGATGGGGGTTTGTTCCGGGGTTGACGCTTGCTTGCGTTGCTGCATTCCTGCACTTCGCGGCCCAGCGAGCGTTTTACTCGCTGGGCCGCGGCCGAGCGCCAACCCGTACCTGTGCGTCAACGTGCCAACGCAGCCGGCAACGGGCAGTCCAAGGGCAGCGGCGCGGGGCAATGCCCCAGGCCCATGGGCCCCTGTGCGCCCTGATTGCGAGGTGCCTATAAGCGGCACCTAAGCAGCGCCACAAATCACGGCGACAGGGTTGGCAGGGGCCGCGCCCCAGGCAGCTTCCCCTCAAGCCCAAAATGCACCCTCCCGCTCGCCCCACCCACCCCACCTGCAGCGCAAAGAGCTCGATCAGCAGCACCAGGTTGGTGCTGAACAGTGCCGTGTAGAACAGCTGCTGCGCCGTCCGCACCGCCTCCGCCGCCTCCGCCGCCGGCACCGCCGCGCCGCCACCCAGCGCCGCCGGCAGCGCCGCCTGCCAGTCGTGCAGCAGCTCCTTCAGCCCGGCCGCGACGGCCCCGAAGTCGCCCGCGCGGAAGTGCATGACCGCGGCGGCGCCGGCCGAGAGCGTGGCGACGGTGAACATGGCCACGGCCATCAGGGGCAGCTCGCTCTTGGGCGGCAGCCGCCGCATGTTGCGCTCGGCGAAGAATATCTGGAAGGCGAAGAAGACGGCGCTGGCGACGGCCCAGGCGTCGCCGACGTTGGGGCCGCCCAGGCTGCTGCCCTCCTCCTGCGGGGTCGAGCCGGATTTGGGGTTCGAGGTGAGGGCCTCCAGCATCCGCAGCGCTCGCGGGCGGCTAAGGGTGTGACAGGTGTGCCTGCTGTGCGTCCAAGCCTCAAGGAAGCGTGCCCTGAGCGCGCAGCAGGCGGCAGGGGTAGGCTTGCCAAGCGCAGCAGCGCAGGCGGCAAACGCCAAGAAGCGATGAGACTGCATGATGCTCCACAAGCTCCCCTGCACCACCATCGTGGCCCAAAGGTGCTGGTGGCTGCAGCACTCATTACTATGGCGCCGCCGCGCCCCGGCTGCTCACCAGCATGCCCGTCCCGACGAGCGCCGCCGCCGCGCAGGCCCAGACGATGGGGCGAATGTGCTGCCCGTTGAACGCGCCGATTACGGGCACAGCGAGCACCGTGAACGTGGACAGCAGGGACGCGCGGGATGCGGACGTGCCGGCGAGCGCCAGCGACTGGAGGGGGCAGAACGGAGAGACCGAAGGGGTAGGTGGGTGAGGGGCAGGGAAACGTGGAGGGCGTGGGGCGTCTGGGGGGCAGGAGGTGGGGAAGATTTGTGGACTGTGGAAATACGGCGTGGCTGGCGGCCATACGCCTGGCTGGCCGCCAGGGCAGTCCGCCCAGGCGCAGGGAAAAGGCGGGGGCAGGGGATGCAAGGGGCGGGGCGCAGCACAGGGGGGGCAGCGCCCTGTGTTCAGCAGGGACCGCCGCTGCAAAATCCCCAGCGGCGCCGACAAGCAGCGGGAGCGCACGGCACAAACAGCCGCGGCCTGCCTGCTCAATACTGAACGCCCTTGGATTTTTGCCTGCGGAGGACCTGAGGGTGTTGGGCCCCTCGCACCTGCGCGATGTAGCCGGCCGCGTACCACACCCCCACTTGCACGCCCGCCTTGAACACGCGTGCGTCCGGCTTGAAGAAGGGCGCAAACACGGCGGCCGCCAGCGCGAAGCGCAGCGACATGAAAATCGTGGTGTCAGTCATGGTGGCCTCGTTGGCCGTCTTGACCACCATCCAATTGGATGACATGATGAGGGTCCTGTTGATGGCGGGGAAGCAAAAAGGCAGGCGGCGTCGGCGGGGCAGGCGGGTGGAGCGCGTCCCGCTGAGGTGGCGCGGCTGAGGATGCTCCTACGCGCGAAGGTGGCGCACGCTGCGTGCGGAGGGCGCCAAGGCGCGTCCGATTGCGTTGGGCCCGGTGCACCCTGCTGCGCATCCTTGCTGCGCACGGGTTCAGCGTGTTTGCAGCCAACGGCAGCGGCCGGCAGCGCCACTCACATGATGTTCAGCAGGATGAGGCCCCGCATGCGGCCGTCTAGTTTGAAGGGCAGCTTCTCCAGTATGCCTGCCAGCGGCCCGCTCGGCGCGCGCTGCACCTGCCGCCCGCGCGCCTCCCCCGCGCCCGCCGCCGCGGGCCGCGCGTCGCCCAGGGCGTCGGCCAGCGCGGCGTTGGCGCGGAGCTGCAGCTCCAGCTGCGCGGCCTCATTGGATTGCGCCTCCTCTTCCTCCAACGACGCCAGGGACGCGACCGAAACTGACGCCAGCGGCGACGCGGCCCGAGGCGACGCGGGAGGGGCCTCCGTGCGCGTGAACGGCGGCGGGCCGGCCATCACGCGAAGGGGCGCGCGCCGCAGGGGCGCGGGGCATTGCGGCCGGGCCGATAGGGCCGGCGCGCGAAGAGTGATGCATGGCATCGTGTGGATGGATGCGCGCGTCAACCAACGGGGAAGCGAGTGACGCCGCTCCTATGCTAAGCCCCGACGAGTTGTGAATCTACTGAACACCAATGGAAAGATTCTTCGTCAAGTAAGCGCGGCCTCCTAGTGTTGCTGACGCGTGCCACAGGTCCCGACGCTTCACGCGCAACCCACGGTCTCGAGGCCTGACGGCTGTATATATTTGGTATCAGGTCAACTTTTCGCTGCGGTAGTGAGGTGCATGTGACCAGCGCATGCGAACAAAAAGGCGTGCTTGATGCGTGGCCGCCCCACGAGGGTTGGGATGTTCGACAAAAACAGTTGGCGACCTGCTTGATCTAATCTGAAATGCATTCAGAACTCTCCCGATAGCCGAGCCTGCCATATGTCCGCCCCGATCCCCGGAGCAACGCGACTCCACAGCTGCTCGTGCTGCCAGGTCGCCCTGGAAGTGGCATCACGTGCCACGTGGGCATCATGTGGCCATTGGCAATCGTCGTTCTATTACTCGCAGCTTGCACAGAACATTCGCCATGCATGTCATTGGTTATGTAATGAAACACGCACGGCTACAACTGGGCTTTGCTGCGGCATGCCCACGCTTGACGCACTCCGCCCGACCACCAGCGCGGACCCCCACCCCTGAGCGCTCAACCCATGTGAGCGCCAAGAGCAGGCGAAGCCATGCCACTGCTGCCCGCTATTTTCTTAACAGCGACGTCACCAGGTGCGTGAGCTTCGGGCCCTCCACTCCCTCCACCTTGTCCAGCAACCGCCCGTCCTGAGCGCGGGGCGACGGTGACCCATGGTGACTGACTGAGCCGCTGGATGCGTGTCGCACGAAAGACAACCAACGCTGAGCCTGCCGAGAGAAACCCCTGTTGGAATTTCGCCGCACGCCTGAGGACATGTGGCCTTGCAGCTGCAGCTGCTCGCAGGCTGGGGGCGGTTGGCCGCATCATGCGGCCAACCGCACGCATGAGATGCGGGCGCGCGTGCGTACAGATACGCACCTTATACATCATGAACAGCGGCTGGCAGCGCCCCTTGTGCTGCTCCAGAGCGGGGACACGGTCAACATTCACCTGTAAAGGTCGGGGCGGGGGCCTGGGTTGTTCTCGTGTGTGCGGGAGTAGCCTAAAGAGCCTCCCCAGCCACCACAAGACGCCTTGGGGGGCACCCCAAAACTCTATGCTGCGCTTGTTTGGCCCCAGCAAGAGATCCTGTTTCCATGATGACCAGGATCCTTCCCTGATTCACCTCACCGTGTAGAACTTGAGGGGCACCCCAGTTGCGCCGCCATCCCCATGGTCGAAATACAACTTGCGAAACAGCTCCTTGACAGCCTTGCAGGGCCCGGCCCAGTCTGCATACAGCTCCACCACCTGCAGCGCCCCCGAAGCGCCGTCCGCGACCTCACACTGCCACGCCTGTGCAGCACAGCGCAGCAGGCGCAGACCATTATGCAGGGGCGAGCGGCGAGCGGTGGGGCGCACGGGGATGTGTGCGTGGTGCAAGTCGCCAGGCTCCTCACGGGTGGTTGACAGCTTTTGAATTGCCCGTCACCAAGTCAAGCCCACCTCCTTGCTGCAGATGTCTGTCTGAAAGGTCATAGGTGCTGTGGCGGGCTGCGGCACCACGGGAGTGCAGCACCACCGCACGTGCTGCTGGTCAACCGTGCGCCTGCAATTCGCGCAGAGCGGGCCAGCTAGTGCAATCGAGCACCGAGTAATCAGAGATGTATCCTATCAATGATTGAAGACACGCAGATCGCACTGATGCAAGCGGGATCTACGGCAAACTCCGCCAATGCAACTGTCGCGGGCTTATGTTGGCGTTGAATCTAGCTGATACCTGAAACTTTACGATGATTGTCAGGACACTACGGTACTGCGCGCAGCAGACTTTGAACAAGCGCAGCTGGGGATGCCTACTTGATGACAGAGGCAGTCCGTGGGCCGGGCGCAACAGTGTTGTGTTTACGGCTGACGTGCTGGCAGGGCAACCCCATGGCAGGTGGCGAGCGACACAAATAACGGAAATTGCTGGCCCCGTGGTGGCAGACATGCTCTTTTGACGGCTTGACACATAGAGCGTGCCACTGCCGACGCACGCTCCTGTGGCCGATCTGCTTACCGTGTACAAATTGCCGCCTTGCCCGCCACTACCACTAATGTGTGTCTCAGTGGGGGATCTGCCTAAATCTCACTGTCAAGCCACTTAAGCATGGGTGTGCCAGGTTGTCCTTGCAGATACGGCAGCTGCCAGCTGACTGGCACTGTTCCCCACTCACCTTCACAGCCCACAGCTCATGGCTGCCTTCCGCCATCTACCGCTCTGCTGTCAGCATCGTTCATCAAACAGTCCTGGCAAGGACACCTGGCTGTAAACAGAGCTCTACGGCCCAGATCTGTACATGGGAGTGATGGGCGCAGCATGCGGCCACACCAGAAATGCCATGGCTGTGCAAACGTGAGCATTTGCACCATTGTTGCATGTGCGGACTGTTGGCAGAAAAATACATGTGTTTCCTGGACAGCCAAACCCTATCTGTTCATGTGCACGGGGCTGCTTGCATGGGCACGGCCAGTGGTGGGTGTGGGCCGTTTCGAAGTGAGATCGAGCTCTTCAGGAGCCGACATGTAAGTAGTCAAAACACCGGATTTGACCAAAGGCTGTGCAGTCTTGTCCTCACAAACCACGCACCCAGCCATCTTGAGTTGGCGCCTCTCTCAAATCTTCAAATCTGCTGTCCATCAGCATGGATGCACGTGCAGTCGCGGCTGGTTGCAGTTGGGTTGCAGCGCAGCTGCCGCGCCGTTCTTGTCTGCATGCAACCGCCATCCCCCACAATTATTCGGATGCCACTGAGAATTTGAGGCCTGCTCTAGGTGCAGCGAGTTTTAGGCGAGTCTACAAGGCGCACGAGATTGCCGCCTGGACAGTGGCAGCAAACCCGTGATCCGAGGCCCATTGGCACAAAAATGGCCGCCCGCGTGCTAGGTACGGTATCTGACTAAAGAGAGATGCCGTCGAGCGCGGCCTGTGCCCGCGACCGGGTGCATTTGCAGGCGTTGTTCATTCCCGATCCTCCTGTCATTGCGCAGGGACACTCGTTGGCGCTGGGATTGTCGCAGCGGGCGCCGTTGCCGCGAGCAGGTGGGTGCAACGCACCGCACCTGCCGCGCCTCGCTGGCAGGCCGCCGTGCAACATGCCTTCTGCTACGCTGCATCCCTGGCTCCCTGCTTACTCCACTAATGCCATTGCTCAGGTACTGTAAGGAGCGCAAGAAAGCGGGTGATCAAGTCGACGGTGACGGCCAGATCCAGATGCAGGAGCTCCCAGATCACGCTGCGGACGAGCCGCACGCCCCGACAGCCCACGCGGCCGGCGCCGCGGCCGCGGGCGCCGCGGCCGCGGCGGGCGCTGCCGCTGCTGCCGCGGAGGCGCCGCCGGCAGTGGATGCCGTGGCGGCGGTCCTCAAGGGGAACGAGGCCCTGCTTACCGCCAAGGTCCGCATAGGGGTGCTGATGGTCCATGCGCACCGCCCGGCGCCCTTTGCAACGGCCCTTGGATAAGAGATCACACAATTCCAAGCGGTGGGGGAATTCAGCAGTCCCGCATCACCGTGTTCGTGCTTTTGTAAGGCCCGATGGTAGCTGGGGCAGGGGGGCAATGAACACACAAAGCGCGTCTCTCATGCGAAGCCCCAGACCTGGGACGGTGTCGGGCACAGCATTTGAGGCGACCACACACACGCACATAGCGGCGTCAGCCATGCCCCTCTACTTTGTCGCCCTTCGCGCGTGACAGGAGCTTGAGCTGGTGCGGGCGCTGCTGCAGGAGGGCCAGGGGCATGTGTTTGAGGCTTGGCCCGCACCCGGTGAGCCACGGCGCCTCTGCCTCATCGGCTGCGGTGGCACCAGCAGCACCGGCAGTATCAGCAGCACCTGCAGCACCGGCAGCGGCAGCAGAAACGGCAGCAGCAGTGGCAGCGGCAGCAGCCGCAGCAGCACCAGCAGCAGCGGCAGCAGCGGCAGCAGCAACGGCAGCAGCAGTGGCAACGGCAACAGGCGCAGCAGGACGAGCAGGACGAGCAGCGACAGAAGCGGCGGCAGCAGCGGCAGCGGCACCAGCAGCACCAGCAGCGGCACCAGCAACGGCCGCAGCAATGGCAGTGGCGGCGGCAGCAGCA
>NW_014012922.1:20715-21847 GCF_000611645.1 Monoraphidium neglectum
GCAGCAGCAGCAGCAGCAGCAGCAGCAGCAGTAGCAGTCCCGCCTGCCACTGACAGACTGCGCCGCGCCCCACGTGCGCTGCGCGTGCCGCCTCAGGCCCTTGGTCGCCCACCGACACCCTCCCCGCGCCCCCGCCCCCGCGCCCCTGCCCCTACGCCCCCGCCCCGCGCGTCCTGCAGGCACCGGCGACGCCGACAAGCGGCGGCTGGTGGCCCAGCTGGTGCAGCTTGACGCGTCGTACCACGGCGGGCTGACCGCCTACATAGGCAACGCCAAGGAGCTCCTCAGGGACTCTAGGGAGGGTGAGCGCGCTTCGCAGGCAGACCCGGACCCAAGGCGGCGCCCGGCGGGTGCTTCTACCGGGCGCTTCGGATATTACTTGCCGAGCAAATGGGGCGCCGGCGTGATCCGGTTGGTGTCTGTGAGGGCTGTCTCAGTCACTCCGGGCCCTGGCCCTTGCTGCGCTCGAAGCAAGGCCCAGCCAAGGTGGTGGTGCAGCGGCGCACAGCGGCGCCCTGCTCCTCTGACCCCGCAGGCGGCCTGGCTTTCCCCTGGCTTTCTCCTTCTCCATCCAGACCCACCCACCGCCACACACCGCCACCCGCGCACACATGCAGGCCGCAACCCCTTCGACGGCTACACGCCCTCTGTGCCCGAGGGCGAGAACCTGGACTTTGGCAGCCGGAGGTTCCTGGATCTGGAGGAGGGCGGGCTGGCCGCCGCGGCCAGGGCCGCCTTTGTGCTGGTGGCAGGCGGCCTGGGGGAGCGCCTCGGCTACTCGGGTGCGCGCCAGAGGTGGCAGCGGGGGGTCGCCGCCGCCCGCGTCGGCGGCCGTTTGAGGGGGCGGGGAGCGACTGGGACGCCGGCGACGCGGCGCGGGGGCGCCCCAGTGCGCGGTCGGGCGCGGCGGCGCGGCACTCTGGCGGTTGATGACGACAGCACTGCCACGCGCCGCGGGTCAGTTGGCCCCCAGCACCCCTCCCTCGCGGGGCCCGGTGCGGAAAGCCGCCTCGCCCTGCCGCTTCGACAGGCATCAAGGTGGCGCTGCCCGCGGAGTGCGCGTCGGGCCGCGGGTTCCTGCAGCTGTACATTGAGTTCATTTTGGCCCTGCAGGTGGGGGTGTGTGTGGGGT
>NW_014012921.1:0-21551 GCF_000611645.1 Monoraphidium neglectum
CAGCCGCCGCGCGCGAAGCCGGCGGCGGGCGCGCCGCCGCGCGGCAGCAGGCGCGGCAGGGTGCCGCGGAACTCGAGGGAGCGCGCCGCGAAGATGCGGACGACGCCGTTGGAGCAGGCGACCGCGACCTGGCCCGGCGCGGCCGACAGCGCGAACGCGGCGCGGACCTGCAAGCGTGCGTGCGCCGGGATGTGGGGTGGCGTTGACCGCGCGCTTGCCTGATGGTCCGAGGCCAGCAGTTTGCAGCCGGTCCAGATAGGCATTGATCGGACACCCTGTACACCGCTGGCAACCTCAGCCATCCAAGATACTCCAGCATTATTGTCCGCTAGCATGATGGATTGTATGATTAGACGGTTGGTGGCGCATAATCTCCGCTGAGCGCACCTGCAGGTCGACAGCCTTGTCGGGCATGCGCGCGGTCGCCCGCATCAGCACCAGCACGCCCGCCGCCGTCAGCGCGTACACCCCGCAGCTGCCCGGCAGCTGCCCGGCCGGCGCCGGCGCCGCAGCGACGGCGACGAAGGCCGCGGCGCGGTGGTCCTTGAGGGTCACCGGCTTGGATGTCAGGACGAGGCCGCCGCCACCACCACCACGAGCGCGGGCGCCTGCTGCAAGGGGCGCGCCACCGCTGCTACCAGAGCCTTCAGAGATCGCCCACACCTGGAAAACACGCCACAATAACGAGGCACGCCGTTGCGCAGAAGCAAGGATTTGAAAACAGGCCCTCGTTTCACCATCCGACATGGCCGCTCCGCAGAGAAACACCCAACACCGTCCAGCTGCAGCTGCTGGATGTGCGCGTGGCTGCGCCGCCTGCTTCAGGCGTCCAAACCCTACCTTGTACGTGCCCTTGCCCGCTGCTACAAGGTTGAGGCCGTCCTCCGTAAACACGGCAGCCGCCGCCTCGCCCTGCAGCCCCTGCCGCGCCAGCAGCTGCCCAGACCTCCAGTCCCAAAGGCACACCTGGGCGTGCGTGAGGAAAAGGGAAAGAATAGGGCGGAGGGGGAGCTATGCTTCGAGGAGATACGATCAAAGGGGGACGCGCCACGCGCGCTACCTGCGGGGTGGGCGTGCGGGCACTGGCCGCGTGCGGCGTCGGGTCTGGCTGCGGCCTTCGCACCTGCCCGTCATGGGAGGCGCCCGTGCTCGCCAGCAGCTTGCCTGCATTGCGAATGTGCGAGGAGGAGGAGCTTTTCAGGTCCCAGCTGGCCCAGGGAGGGCGGCGAGGCTGGTGTATGAGCGGAGTGTGCGAACATGCGCACGCCGCGAGCGTCCCAATTTCGCGCCTCGGCCGTCGCGCCGCGCGCACCATCGGGCGAGAAGCAGAGCGACCCAACGCCGTGCCTGTGCTGGCCCCTGAGCTGCTGAGTGCATGCGCCGCTTTCGGCATTCCAGATATGCACTGTCGCTGCGCCGCCGGCCCCAGCCGCTTCGCCCGCCACCAAGTGGCTGCCATCCGGGGACCACGCCACAACTGCCACAGGCCGGCTGGTGGCTTGCGAGCGGAGCACGGATATCTGCCGTCGTGCGGCGGTGTCGTACACCACAACGCATGAGCCCGCTGGGAATGCCGCCAGGTGCTGCTGTGCTGTCGGTGCCGGGCACAACGCGAGCGTGCCGGCGCAGGGTGTGGAAAGCCCGAACACGCTTTCAATCTGCACATGCTGCTCAGCTGCTGTCGAACCCCCGTCAAGCCCCATTTGCGTGTTGCCCGGGTCGCCTGGGGTGCGGTTGCTGCGAGGACCCGGATCTCGCATGGCTGGCGCCATTAGTATCAAGGATTTGCGCACATCGTCATCATCGAGAAGCCTGCCGCGCAGACTGAGCTAGAGCTGCCCAGATCACGTGTTTGAAATATGGGTTTGCTGTCCACGCTGGACACTGTGTGGCATGACGAAGTGTGCGTCAATCCGCATTGCAACAGCTACGGTACCTATGAAACGGTAGCATGCAGCCACAGTCGGCGGACGGCACGCTCATCGCGAGCCAGCGGGGGCTGACGGCAGGCGACCGGAACCGGGAAACGCACCACTTGGGAATGTGCAACTGTTGCGCTTTTTCTTCGTCCTGCAAAATCATTTAGTGGTAAGGTTGCCAATGGCTTGTGTTGCGCCATTCACAGCGAACCCATGAGGCCTGAAGGCGGCGGCGGCGGCTGGGGGCATCCTGCGTTGACTGGTTTTTCGCGAGGCGTGTATGAGCGGGCCAGCCGTGCATATCCATTTGTGAATCCATAGCACATGGGCAAGACTGCTTTGACACAAGGTGATAGGGATATGCAAGTTGATGAAGCTGGCAAGGTCAGCTCATTGACCGTGCTGTGGGGTGGGGTACTGCCATGAGTGCATCTGGCTGCCAGCGGGTGCGCAGAGTGTATTTTGAAGGTGATTGAGCGGCTCGATGTTGAATGTTTACCTGGTGCAAGCTCCAAGAGTTCGTGGCATGCGCTGCGTGATCGACCTGTGCCGCTCCGGCGGTATGTGGCTGGGGAACTAACAAGCGGCACCTGAGGCAGGCTCGCTGTCCAGACCCGCACCCCATGGACACATCGACATGGTGGCCTGTGCATTCGCCCTCAAATAACGCGTCTCAGTTTGTGTGTTGACCGAGATTGTTGCGAATCACCTTTAAGGCATAATTGTGCAGCGCCCATGTCATCACTGCGGCTGTTGGAGAGTCTCATTCGTCCCTGCAGTTGCCCACTCCATGCGGCGCCGCGATCCAGTGTTACACCCGTCCTCATGCGCAAGTCTTGGCCCTAGGATTTCAAATTCATTCAGAAGAGCTGCCATCTTGTCGTAAAGATGTCCCGTCGCAGTGGTCGGTATGTGTCATCGCTCCGCCGGCCATGAGCCGTGCCTCATCATGATGATATCCGCGGTGCTGATATTTATGCTTGGATCCAGCAGCGTTGCGGCCCAGGCACCAGCTGAACCGGCGGCAGCGACTCGGACGCCCGCAGCACAGAGTGCCAGCGCGAGCAGCGCGAACAGGCTGGGCGCGGACAACGTTCCAGACGCAACGCGCATCGTTCACACCAATGTGAGCGCACGCTTTACAGCATCCACCTTTGTACGCATGCGCATATCACGGTGTGCCTGGCGGTCTGCATCGCGCACGCACGCTCATCGCCACGAACGGGTTTCTGGCAAAGCGCCCGCCGTGCGCGGCACACCGGCGCCCGCCACACGCGCGGATTGCCCTGCTTCACCGCAACCCCGCAGCCGCTGCGCACGTGCATGCGCGTCGGTCCGCGCCCTCGGCCCCTCGCATCACGGCTGCAGCCTCATCTCAACAGGTCGAAATGCACAGTTCCCTGACGACAGAGTCGGTCACGCGAATCATGCTGGCCAACAACGTCACCAGTGAGTCGTGGTCCATAACCACCTCACCGTCCCAGCAGTGGATTACACTTAGGGGCCTTGCGCGGCAACCTGGGGATGGTTTCCGCCCTGAGTGGTGTCACACTCGCGTTGTTATCTTTGCAGCTCGCCGTGTCCTGGCAGGCTCCCGCTTGCCGCTGCCCCGCCCGCCGCGGCCCCGCCCTGCGGCCACGCCCCAGCAGCGCCAGCCCCGCGAACCCCGCCCCCGCCGCCCCGCCCGCAACGCCCATGTGCGCCGCCGCCCGCGCCCGCGCCCCGCGCAGTGAGCCTGGACAGCTGCCCGCCAGGTTCCCGCGTTTACGTCATGACCCGCGACCTCGTCATCACCACCATGCCGGGCGTCGAGACTGCATGGTTTGACTGTTCCTTCCTTCCGGCGCGCGCGATGCTCAACCGGACCCTCACGTTCAGGGGCGTCGGGGTCGTCAATTGCCACACGGGTGCGTGTTAGGGGGCGAACAACGACACCGGGGGCGGCCCCGCGCGTCCGTCCCGGGGCGAAAGCGTGCGGGTCAGGCGTCGGCGGCCTTGGCGAAGGGCCGCGCCGCCGCATGCAGCAGCAGCAGCAGCTGTGGCCCTTTCCAGGCCGCAGTGGGGCCGCAGATGCGTGCGGGACGCTGCATCCTCGTCGTAAGTGGGGGCGATGGCGGGCGCTGTGCCATTAATTGGTCCAGCCACCACCCCCTCCCTCAGCGCCACCGCCTCTCAACACGCGTGTCTGCACCGCGACACGACCCCGCCCCCAGACGCGGTCTTGGGCTACGTCGAGCTATACAGCGGTGGCCACCTCATTTTTGACAGGTGCGCGGCCCTGCGATCGAGACTGTCCCTGGGGTACTCGCGCCGTCTGAACGCGCGCACCGGGGGCGCGATGAGGGCTCAGCCCCGCACTGTCGGATGCGAGCAGCGGGGCCTCTATTTTGTGCACAGTCAGCGCCACACCCCCTAGGTCGGAGCAGCCGGCGGCACAGGGAGGGGCGGCCCGACGCAACCTATTCACACTCACAAGCCCCTGGCATCCACGTGGGTGCCAGGGGCTTATGAAGGGCCCTGTTTACCTTGCAGACTCCTTGGCCCGCAGTTACGGAGGACCTCAAGGAGTGTCTAAGGGGTAGCCCTGTTCTTGCGGTGCACCGCATGCAAGCCCGGCCATCTGCCTGGAACGCATCGCCATCTCCCCCCCCCCGCCTCACCGCGCCCACCGGCGCCCTGCCGACATACACTTGTGTGTGCCTGCGTGCGTGCCGGCCCCCCACCGCAGGGCAATCCACCACAACACGCTCTGCAAGTCATTCGATTCCTACCTGGCCACCGCCCTCCACAGCGCGCGGCCCCCAGGCGCCGCGCCCGGCGGCCAGCTGCTGCAGCAGGCGAGCCCCGCATGGGCGGGGGCAGCGGCCCCGACACCACTCCGACAACGCGGCAGACGCGTGTTTTCGGCAGCATTGTATAACAACCTCGCTTGGACGTGGCTCGCTTGGCGTATTCAACATCTTCAGCCTCTGCAGCGCGCTTTGAACCGCACGCGTGCCATGCATGCGTGTTGGTCTCAAACATGCTCAACTGCTCCCATTCATCTGACTGCCCTGAGCCTGCCCATGCAAACCACAGGTTGGCCCCGGCTGGTGCTCGCGCCCGGCCAGCGCCGACATTGCTGCCGCAACCGGCGCGGCTGGCACCGCCAACGGCACGATATGCGCCTGGGAGGCAGTCCTGATGCGCGACGTGGCGCTGATGGAGCCCGACGTGCAGAAGGCGGAAGGCGCGGGCGACGCGCCGGTCACGATCACTTACAAGTGCGTGCGCTTTCTGAGGGCACACGCGCGTGGCGCTTAGGCCAAATCCGGCCGTCAAGATCGGCTCTGCTCTGCTCGCATCCTCGTGTGTTGACTACTTTGTGTGCTGCAGCAGTGCACTGCAGCCAGCTGATGGGCGCGGTTGGCGGGGCCCCCATGCGCCCGGCAGGGCGCCTGCCTTTTGGCTGCCTCTCGTCCCTTCGTCTTGGCACGCTGGCGGCCCCAGCAGGCCTCATCCGACTCACAGAGCTCATTCTGCACCCGGGGCCGGGGCCTATAACAACCCTCCAAGCCACGTCTGCCGACCTGGAGTGCGCCCTGCGACGCTCCTCCGACCCTGAAACCCACCTGCCGCCCCCGCATGCGCACAGGGACTCGGTCCTGCTCTGCTCAGATCCCAAAATGCTGATGTCCGGCTGCCGCGGCGACGACAAGACGTGCGCCGCGCAGGCGTTTGCACTGATCAACCCCGACCGCCCCTACTACGAGGGGCTTGCGGCTGAGGCGGCGGCGCGGCACGAGAGGCAGCTTGCGGCGATCCTGGGATCAGTGCGTGAGTGGGATTCAGGGTTGAGCGTCCAGGATTCAGGATTCGGGGTTCAGAAACAGGTGTCAAGGGCATGGGGTGTCCTGTGAGGGTCCGGGATTCAAGGTTACACGTTCAGGTTTGAGGGCCAAGGATTGATCCCGCCGTCCTGGGCCTTGGTGCGTGGCCGCCGCTGGCCGCGAGTCGTCCTCGAGGGTGCAGGCTCGCCCAGGCGGCCGCGTTGCAAACATTTGGCACCTGGTTGCGGTGACCAGGCCCAGGTTGCTGCGGGTTGCCGCCGGTTGCTGCCGGGGTTGCGCGCACGCAACCCTGGCACCGTTGCCGTGACTAGGCGGCGGGTTGCGGCCGGCGCGGCCTCGGTCGATCGACGTGGCTCCCCTCGCTCACGCGCGACCGCTGCTGCGGGCCGCGTGCCCCCTCCCCTGCCGGCTGCAACGTCCGGCGAAAATTGCGTCCGACTCGTCGCACACCGAACGCAGCACCTGACCAGGCTCTCTTTGCCGTCCCACATCTTCAAGGTCGTCCTCTGACTCTTTTGCGCGCCCCCCGTCCCCCCTCCCCTGCTCACCCGCCCAGTCGGCTTCTTGGGACTGGTGGCCCTCGTCCTGGCACTCCTCCTAATCGCCCGCCACCGCCGCCGCGCCGCGTGGCGCCGCCTGGCGGTGGGCGCCGGCAAGGGTGATGTGGAGGAGCAGGCCGGGAAGGCCGCCGCGGGCGCTGCTGGCGGCGGCGGCGGGGGCGGCGGCCTCGCGGGAGCTCCCAGCGGAACGTGAGCTGTGCTGCTCGGCGCAAGCCCGCCAGGGCCACAGTGTGCATGCCTGGCACTCGATTTGTGGAGCGTTTGCAAGGCTGTCAATTTCGCATGCAATCTTGGATTTTCCCTTTGTGTGCCTTGGGCCCAGCCCTGACTGCGTGGCGCGCCGCCCCCTACCCGTGCGGCGCCCCAGGTTGACCCCCCAGGGCAGCGGCGCGAGCGCCGGCAGCGCGCGTGCTCTTGTCGGCCGCAGCGCCAGCTCGACGCGCCCGCTGCTGCGGCCGGACGGCATACAGCTCGGCCTGCTGCTGGGGGCGGGCGCGACTGGACGCGTCTATGCGGGTGCGTGTGCGCAGCCGCAGGAGGGCGGGCAGGTGCCATGTCAGCAAAAGGCCTTCCCCTCTGCCGCTGGCCGATCGATGCGCAAGCGGATCCGGGCAGGTGGCATGCTCACGCACTTATCACACAGGCGCGTGCCACACACACACACACACACACACACACACACACCTCACAATTGATTCTTCTCTGGCACACACATACATACACACGGACAAACACACACTTGCGCATGCACGCACACACGCACACACTCTTACCCGCGCCCACGTACACGAACAACATCCGCCTCTCACACATGCATACGGCCCCGTGCCTGCTCCTTGGTACCGGTCCAGGGCGCTGGAAAGGCGGCATGGTGGCCGTCAAGGTGTTGACCCACAGCAGCCTTGACGAGCCCATGATTGACCGCGAGCTGCGGCTCAGCATGACCTTTGACCACCCGGTACGTCCCACGTGCACACGTGTGCATGCATGCATGTGTGCGTGCGTGCGTGTTACTCTTGTTTGTTACGTGTGTTTGTGTGCGCGCATGTGTGCATGTGTGTGTGCGTGCGCACGTGCATGCATGTGTGTAACCACATACATGTGGCAGGCTCTGTGACCCCGTGTCACAATTGTCCCAACCCCAAATCACACATATGACAGAATGTGACATCAGCGCTGCACTACACCAAGACTAAGCTGGCCCACCCAGCAGGACCGGCGCCGAATTGGGTGAGCCTCATGGAACCAGCGATGGCGGCTGTCACGTATGCCTTGCTGCCCAGGCCATGCTGTCTGCATTTTTCAACTTGCCTATGGCGCCGCCACCTGGCACACAGGCCCGCACCAGCGCCGACGCTGTTTGGATGTGGCCCCCCTTGCGCTTGCCCTTTGGCTGCTCAGGGACCCAACTACAATGCTGCCTTTGGAATGCCAATCACACCAAGCCCGACTCTCGAGTCCCCCAGAGCCGCCGGCGCCGCCAGCGCGCCCGTCGGCGACGCGAGCGGCGGCCTCGCACCGCCATTATCCGGGCAAGGCGGCGCCGCCGCCGGCGACGGGGCCGCCGGCGCCGCGGCGCGCGGCGGGGGCGCGGTGGCGGTTTTTGCCGACCTGGACCTGCCGCACGACCTCAGTGTCGCGGAGGCGCGGCGGGTCGACACTGAGACGTGGATCATAATGGAGGTGCGGGTTACTGTGCTGACATCAGCGTTATGTCACGCTGATTGGGCCTGGCACAACTTGTTTCACTTTGGCACCTCTGAACTGCCCTTGAGCAAGTGCGGCCTGCTGCAGTCGGCTGCGACAGGTTTATGGCAGTTCGAAGGTCAGCGCCGGCGCCGGGCGACTTTGCGCTTTGCGACGGCTCTGCTGTTTGCCTGGTTTTCCGAGAGCGGGTGGGCCCTCTTTCAAGACCCCGCTCACGCCGCGCCCCTCACCTCGCACCTGTCACGCTTTTTAATTTGAATCGCGACAGCTGATGGACCAAGGGACCCTCGCAGGCGCAGTGCATGCCGGCCGCCTCTTGAGGCCGGTCCCCCACGGCGCCGACCCTGCTGCGCCGCGCCAGATCGAATGGGTGAGTGCACGGCCGGCTGCTCCTGCATGCAAAGCATCACACCCCGCACGCTCTGCGCCTGTTTATGGGAGCATCATGCATCGCCCATGCACACCTCAGCGTCGCAGCTGCCAATGCCTTGGATTACCGGTAAGATTTTGGCACCGCGCCGCACGCCACCGCCGCGGCCCCGGCCCACTACTGCCGGTCCCCCCTCCCCTCCCCTCCCACGGTGCGGCCCGCAGCGCGCGGTGCTGCTGCGTGCCCGCGACGCGGCGGCAGGCCTGGCCTACCTCCACAAGCGCGGGGTGGTGCATGCAGATGTGAAGGCAGACAACATCCTGCTGAAGACTGACCCTGACGACCCATTCATGCTCAGGTGTGTGTGCATGTGAGTGCTTGTGTGCGTGTGCGTGTGCGTGTGCGTGTGCGTGTGCGTGTGCGTGTGCGTGCGCGCATTGAAGGTGCGCGCGTGTGTGTGGGGGCTTGCATGTGTGTGTGTCTGTGTATTTGTTTGCCTGTGAACTGGGTCTGCCGAGGTTCATCGAGGTGCATACGTGTGTTGACTTCTCTTCCAAGTTTGCTTTACAGCCAGCACTTTGTGGGAGTTGGGGTGTTGGCGGCGCCCCCCCAGCTTGAAACCCCTGTCCACCAAAGTCAGAAAGGATGGGATATTCCAAAAGGTGTGCAAGTATGCACCCAGGTGTGTGGTAGCTAGGGGCCAGCTTTCAGCGGCACCTTCGTTCTTGTGCCTCTGCCACGCGGCGATCAATCTACAGCTCTGCAGCGCCGAGCAGCCGTGCCATCACAGCCACCACGATGGATGCTGACAATGGCTTTCCGCCCCTCGCCACCGCCGCTCCTGCAGGGGGAAGGTCGCCGATTTCGGTCTCAGCCGGTGGGTACGCCTCGCCTGAACGCCGCGCCCCCTTCCTCCCGCCCTTCGCCTCGTAGACGTGCAATCTGACGCAGCGTGGCCCACGCTACAAGACTGCTCGCGCTTGCCCCTATTGATACACAAACCGGCCTTGTATGACCATAGCGGCACACCGCGTGCACAGACTCCTAGCCTCCGGCCTCTCGCCCCTTGTCCGTGCCCGCGCGACAGCCCTCCGCCCTCCCACCAAGCGCGCGCGTGCCCTCGCAACAACCCCAGGGCACTGCTGGCCGGGCAGACCCACGAGACGACACGTCACTATGGGACGGTCACCTGCCAGCCGCCAGAGCTGCTGGGCCAAGGTGTGCTCAGCCCGGCTGGGGACGTGTACAGGTGCGTGCCTCGGACCAGGTGCGCTGGCGATTCTACTTTGCGCCCTGTCAGCAATGGCCGACACACACCCGAGCCCACGCCAGGAGCCAAAAGCGGGAGTTTGGTCATAATCGGCACGTTATTTGGTGCGACATGGGCGGCCCGGTCCTGACAGATCTTGAGTGGCGGATTGTTGCCCTGGCGCAACGCCTTTGTTTGAGCTGGAATCCTCCCGCAACCGCCTGCGACCGTCTGCGACTGCTCCACCCCTGCAGCATGGGGATCCTGCTCTGGTCTCTTGTGCACGCGGGGCAGCGGCCCTATGGGGAAATGCTGCATGGCGAGGTGCGCTTGGGCATGGGCGCCACACAAGCCGAGCCATCGCATTTTCCCTTCGCTGCTTGCGCAGCTCGAAATGCAGCCGCACCGCCGCTGTGGGGGCGGTCATGGGGGCCGTGGCTCATGCAACGCGGGGCACCTGACGACCAGCTCCACCTTTGGAAGGCTGTGGCGGACGCTCTCTGCTTGACCTCTGCACCATCTTGTCCCCCGCCTGCGACGCACACGGCTCAACCAACCTGTTTTCCGCCCGTTCCGCCGCGGGCCCCTCATGATGCAATGTGCAGATCATAACACGCGTCATCCACCAGGGGCTGCGGCCCCTGTTCAAGCCTGACACGTGGCCGCCCTACGTTGAGGTGGGCGCCCGGGCCCCCCGCTAGCAGTGAATTGTTGGTGCGAGCGCGGGCCGCACGGCCGGCGGAGGGGCCTCGAGCTCGGCCAAGCCGCCACGCGCTCAGGCCGAGGGCACGGGCGGCAGCGGCCAGCGCAGCCAGCAGCGAGGGGTCGACGGCAGGCGGCACGTGCGGCACTGACCGAAGTCTGCAGCACCGGTTGTTCAGGCACGTGCGGAACAGGCACGACTTCAGACGCCCAGCCCCATCCGGGTGCTGAAGTTTACCCCTGCCCTTATCGACACCCTTCGCAGCTGACCGAGGCGTGCTGGCAGCAGGAGCCCTCGAAGCGCCCCACAATGGACCAGCTCGTCGCCCTCATAGATGAGCTGATTTCGAGGGCGGCGGCTGAGGGTTTAGAGGCCTCGGAGGCAGGGGAACATTTTACGGCAGAAGGGCGCAGCTATGGCGACGGCGGGCTGGGCAGGAAGCACGTGCGGTTGCGGGGCGGAAACGTGCCGCCCGCGCTGCCGCCGCCGGCGCCGAGGCGCGGCGAGGCGTCCAGAAACGAGGGCAGCTGGAGCATGGGGCGCGGGGCTGGTGACGCCGACGACGATAGAGGCGGCTGCGAGGTCGCGGACAGGCCGGCAGCCGCGCGGCCGCCACCGCAGGGCGCTGCGGGCGCGCAGGCCGCCGCGCCGCAGCGGGTGTCGTGGCGCGTCAGGGTAGCCACAGGGGAGGGGCCGGCTTGACCTCTGGTGGGGGCAGGGGAGCAGCCGGGGGAGGTTTCCAGGCGGTACTATAACGGGAGGCTGCATCTACGTATCCTTCGCTTGCTGGGCATAAGGTATCGTTAGTGGGCAACACAGCAACAACGCCGCTGGCGGTCCAGCGAGCACGTGTGTCCGCCCAAATGAATGAACTTGTGCATCCTGCCAAAGCGCCGGCCGGCCATCCCCGCTGCGGGCAGCTCGTCGGTGCATGACTTATGACTTTGCGGCGTGCACGCCCGCCTCTGGCTTGCACGGCTTGGCCCGGCTTGGACACCGGTCGCTCGGCCAACATCGGTCGCATGCTTGTCCATTCCCCTAGATGAGACACCTTGATCTGACATTGGGCTCTGACATATGGCCTTGCATGGCTGCCATTTCACTCCGCTTGTCCTGCTAGGGTTCTTTTCTCGATGGGCGCCGGCATTGCATGCGCCGCCCCTTGCAGCGCCTCAACCTACTTGGGCCTTCCGTCCGTGGAAATTCAGGATTGTGGTTTAAGGTTTTGTGCTATGGACGGTTTTGCTTTGTACCGGCTGCCGCCGCACCTAGTTGTATAGCTCGGAGTCTCCTTTCAACAAAGACTGATTTTTGGCAATTTTAGACCATTCGTCATCACCCGCCACTCCTGACGACACCGCCGGCAACCAGGTCTTCCGGCGATCTCAGGTGCACCGTTGCCACATCCCGCGTTGCGCTGCTGCACTTAGCTTTCGCACGCCAGTTGACCTGCCATCGACGGCACGCTCTACGCTTCCTTGGTTTGATGCAATGATGATACAATTGAGCTTGCACTTTGACCTGAATCGACTGCGGGGCCTTCATGCCGCAGAGGGTGTGAAGTGACACATCCAGCACCTTGGATCCGTGCCACTGCATACGTGGCCCACACAGCCACATTTGTGTAACCAACCGATTTGTCTTCCCAACCACATGCAAAACCTCTCCAAGAAATAGCAGATTACAATCATGGCAGCCCGCTCCGCAGCTGCACACGCCTTCAGCTCAGGCTGTTTATATATGGCAGCCCAGACCGAGGCTCAATCCCAAAATGGGCGACTAGCGGTCACGGCTCAGATCCTCGTCAAGCTGCTGCACGTCAACCTGGTAGTGTCGTGTCGCTCAGTTGTGACATCACCAGATGTCATGACTGACACGGCGATGTCGGCCTGACATCACCATCAGGCCGACATCTCGACAATCATCTCCTCAAAGTCTTTGTTGTTGATCGTGCGCGACACGCGACTGAAAAAGGCCAGGAATTGCGGCAGGCCAACCAGGTGGTCCTGCCCGGGCTTGAAGTCCCTGCGGGGTGGTGCGGGTGCAGGGGCGGCAACACGGGTCAGCGCCGTGTTTGCTCATCTGCTGCCCACCCTCCTGCATGCAGCGACGGTGGAGCCGTACGCAGCTGCAGTTCTGCGCTAATATACTCTTATGGTTGCACCCGCGTTTGCAAGCCCTGATTGCACGTGTTTGGCGGGCTGGTTGTCACGGGGATGGATCTCACTTGAAGATGGTCTTGAGGTCGGCATTCGTGAGGGTGTCCCCGCCGTGGCTGTTTGCGTACGCCTGCGGCACCAAGGCGGTGCACGATACACGGGTGAGGCGGCAGTGGGGTCTGGCAGTGGACTGCTGTGTGCGTGGCCCACGGGCCTCCCCCCGCCCCAGGTACTGAGGTACATGTGTAATCGGTCCCGTTGTGTTCGTACGCATTTGATTGGAATTCGTTAGGTACATAATATACATGCAACCCAGCCAAGTGCTCACTTTGACGGCCACCTCAGCAGCGTTCATGCATCTTCAACGCTCGTCCTAGCCAGCCGGCCCAAGACAACCGACAAGTTGTCGCACTGCACCGCACCTGCAACGCCCGCAGCGACATTCTGCCGGTCCCCGCCTTGTCTATGATGCGGAACACCTTCTCCAGCTTGGACTGGCGGTGCTTGGGCAGCCCAGTCTCGGGGCTCTGCGCGGCCCGATGGGGGGTGCACGTGCCGCCATCTGCTGTCCATTCGGGACGGCTGCGAAGCGCTGATTGACCACATGCATGACAAGCTTTTTCCCACGCCCTGTATCAGCGCAGCTGTGATGTAGCAGAGTGCACGGTGCCATTGAATGTGCCGGTTTGTCTGCCCTGGAATGTCGGTGCACCGGCGCGCCTACCTGCTCTGCCTGCTCTGGGCCGAGGGTGAGGCTGTCTATCATGAACTGCACGGGGTCTGCCGGCATGGTCCGCGCTATGTCCGCGAGCAGGCCGCTGAACAGCGGCCCGACGCCGTGCTGCTCCTGATGAGGCGTCGGCGAGGGCCCGCGGCCGTTTGCGGCGCGACCAGGGTGGGCCGGAGCGGGCGGGCCACGCGCTGCCCTGCTGCCTGTACATGGGGTGCACGACGGCACGCACACTGCCACGCAACCAAGGCCAGCCAGCACGCGCACCAGATACGCCTGGTCCTGTTCGTACAGCTTGCCATCGGGCATGGGGTCTAGACGGTCAACGTCACGCCCCATATCGGGTAGGTGCTACTGCAGCGGCAACGGCAGCGGCGATGCGCAGCTGCTGCCTGCGCCGAGTCAACGCACTGCAAATGAACTCGTGTCTCAGGCTCTCAACACTCGGCGTGGATGCCTTGACGCTTTTACGCCGACAGATTTTTGACGGTCAGCAGTGCAGGTAATGAGTACATCAGCTGGCGCAAATTTTCTCAAGCGTCAAGATCACAAAACGGGCGAATCAAGGCGTCAAAGCCGTTGATCAACAAAGAGATAACAAAACAAGATATGTGTCCCTTGTCATGCCTCCGAAACATCATACACACATGGTACTGTACACATGTGCTCATGTGGGATGCCCGGCTGAAATCCAGCTGAGGCCTTGAATTGCGGTCATTGACACAACACATGTACAGGAGATCATACAGGCATGCCGGATCACGACATGGAATCAACACTGCGAGAAGTGACTCACCAACCCTCCCACCCCGGCATCATTCGCAGCCCAAACTGCGCTCAGTGCTGCTGCTGCAATTGCATCACCGACAAATGGCTGAAGCGCAACACCAAGCGACACACGTGCCTTGCCTCCCCAAAGATTGTCCCCAAAATGTGCCGTGTTGCGCCCTCAGCGGCAGCGGTTTTCCCGTGAGTCTAGGCTGTGCGTCAGCGCAGTACTTTGTCAATGCCTGCGAGACAGACTGCAGGACCGCAGAGCTCACGTCCAGCGTCATCCCGGCAGAAGTGGACACAATGGAAGAGGTCGTCCGGCGTTCTTCCTGTTGCTTTTTGTGCTGGCGTTCCTGTGGCTCGTATGTGGTCTCCCAGGATGTCGCTGCAGTGCCGTCGTACCTGCCGCTGGAGCAGTTTGCTGTTCCAACACCATATGGTTGTCTTCACTTGTGTGATAACCTGGCTAAAATCACAAACCCCACAAACAACACAACGTGTGGGCATGCGACTTCGGCGCCTGCTTGCTTGTGGGTGGTGATGAGACAGCATTCAGTTATGATACATACCGTGTATGTGATGATGCAGTCACGGCACAGCGGCACAGGATACGTTGGTGCGGCGCTGACCTTGAATAGAGCTGTCGATGGCGCTGTGCACCAGCGCATATGGGGCTCGTCTTGGAACTGCAGCAAAGGACTGCCGGAGGCGGCGGAGGGGGGGGGGGAGGCGCATGTGATGCGCACGAAGGTGACCGCAAGCCAGGTTGATCATACGCTCATGTGATGCGTATTTGGCTGATACCTGTTTACCAGGATTCTCGTTGCTTACTGCGGCTTAACTCCTCCGCCGAGATCGCTTCCGTGATCACACGCGGCCCTCGCGGGGATCGTGCTGAGTTTAGCCTTAGTACAGGCATTGACCGGCTCACCACCCTGGTAAGGCAAAACTCATGCGAACCCGGGCCCTCTCGTTGCCCCTCGCAACTGCACACCGCTGCCCACTTTGCATGCTTGCGCGTTCGCATCGTATGCGAGGAATCTAGTGTCATGTTGTTTGCACTCCCTGATGCCAGCCTGTTGCGCACGCTCTCGCCTTCCCGCCTGCGCCAGGGCGCCACCAGGACTTGCAGCACACACCGCGCATGCGTTGGAGTAGCAGCGATGGCCAACATCAAGGGATTGAGTGATTTCCAGGACAAAGACAGCGATAGTGAGAACGGCGACTTTAACGACTACTACGCCGGCGGCGAGAAGAGGTGCGTGCTCCTGTGCCGTGCCAGTCACAGACCACGCCTCGACTGTCGCCACTGATTGCGTGCACTGGCATCCAGCAGCAATGCAGCGGCTTTTGCAGGCGCAGCAGGGCGACCCCCTCTGATGTTGTTGGGAACCTGCGTGGCGGTCCATGCGCGCGTTGAGTCCCGCGCTGGCTGACTGCCATCGCTGCCCTTCGTCCGCTCGTGCAGCGGCCAGCTCATCCGCGGCGCGCCGGACGAGGTGCGCCCTTGCATGGCTGGGTCGTTTTACATATCGGAATCGTCACAGCTTGTGATGTGCTTTCTCATGTATGTCATCTCGCAGCAGCGGCGGCAGCAGCGGCAGCTGATGCAGGGCTGCGACCAGAGCAGCAAAAGCATGACAGCAATTGTAGCCAAGCAGCGGCGAGAACAGCAACAGCACTGACAGCAATTGGCGCAAGCAGCGGCGGCGGGGGCCAGGAACAGCAGCAGCAGCAGCAGCAGCAGCAACCAAAATGGGTCCACCACCCAGAGCACCGGCAGCTGGCACTGGCGCTGTCAGTGAGGCTCTCTGCGGGCATCCTTCCCCACACCTGCATCCATCAACAAGCAGCCCCCTTGCCTGCACCAAATCGACACTAACAGAAGAAGAAGGCAGACAAGGGCGACAAGGGCAAAGGTGCAGTGGAGAGCCTGTTCGAGCGCGCCAAGGAGCTGCCAGGCGCAGAACGCGGCACGGGCGACCTGCCCTCCACCTCTGGAAGCTTCGGCGGCCAGGGCCGGACCGTCGCGGGCGGCGCCGCGCAGGTGGGCGGCCCTGGGGCGCATGGCGCGCGCACGACCGCCCGGCCGCCTGCTTCACTCGTACTAGCGCAGCAAAGCCCCCGCCGGGCTGCGCCCAGCAGCCTCGCGTCCACATACAGTCTGTAGCGCCTGTAAATGTCACCGCAATGAGCTGCTGCGCCTGGCGACGAGCAGCTGCGCTCGCGGCGTCTCCGTGGTTGGCCCCTCGGCGCCATCCCTTGCCCCTGCCGTCCCCCACACACCCTGATCCGCCCCTGCACCCCGCCCACCCCTCCTGCAATCGCAGCCCGCGGGCCCCACGGCCCACGTGGTCAAGTTTTACCGCAACAATGTGTTTACGCTGAACGACGGCCCCGCGCGTGCGATAGACGACCCCGCCAACCAGGACTTTATGGATGCTGTGGCCAGGTGGGTTTTCCTTCCGTTGTTCTTTACCCGTTATGCTTTGAGGGTGGGGGTGGTGGGGAGGTGGAGCCCAGGGCAGTGGGCCCCCGCTGCGAACGGTCGCGTGGGGCTGTTGACGCGCCGCGCCCTGCTGGCGGTGTCTGGAGCATTGCAGTGGGCGGCGGAGCAGGCCGGGGTGCGTCAGGCTTGCATGTCGGCGGGCAACCAAGGGGCAATCCCGCAGCAGGCTGAAGGGGCACAGATGCCACCTACTCACAGCTGCCGACCCAGGCCGGCGAGGGGGCCGCAGGCTCCACGTTTTGCGCCTTGACGCGCCACCTTTGAACCCTCCTCGCCTCTGCCAGGGGCGAGTGCCCGTCCGAGATCGACCCCGGGCCGAGCGCCGAGCCCGTGACCGTCAACCTGCTGCGTGTCGAGGAGGATTATGTACCGCCAAAGTGGGTGCTCGGGGCACCCGGGCCGCCATTGGCTGAGCATTTTGCGGCTGACGGCAACTGCAGGGCAGCCATGGTTGACGGCGTGCTATGGCCATGCGCCGGCGCGGGGGTCGCGGGCGCTCTGGGCAGCCGCTGGCCACCGCTGCGCCTGGTTGGGCATCCACGCATACCCTCTCGCACGCACGCATAGACGCACATGAAGTTGCAACTTCTTACGCTGCCACCCTTACTTCAATCCTGCCACCCCTTTGATTCTGATCCAGGTACGTTGCCTTCTCCGGCTCTGGCCGCACCCTGGCCGCCGGCCCCTCCACCTCCGCCGCCCCCGCCCCCGCCGCGCCCGCCGGCGAGTGGGAGGGCGTGGACGAGTCCAAGCCCACCACCTCCCTGCAGCTGCGCCTTTATGACGGCGAGCGCATGGTGGCGCGCTTCAACCACACGCACACCCTGGCTGATGTCCGCCGCTTCATCCGCGCATCGCGGCCCGACATGTCGGCGCCCTACACGCTGAACACCGCGTTCCCGCCGGCGCCGGTCAAGGACGAGGGCGCGACGCTGGAGGCGGCGGGGCTGCTCAACGCGGTGCTGATCCAGCGCAAGGCGTGAGGGCGGGGGCGGATGCCGGCTGCCCCTGGCTGGGCGCACTGGGCGCGTCAAGACGCGAGCTGCTCTGGCCTTTACGCGGTGGCGCGATGGGCGCAGCTGGGTGCTCAGAGAGCAAGGTTGTCCATGAAGCTTTTTTCCTCAGCGCCGTTCTTGGCTTCTGTCGCATTCGCACCGTTGCGGCTGTGTTCTCACTCCCAGTGGGGCCGACATGCCAAGTAAAGCCCACACTACCTTATTTGGTTGGCTAATGATGCGTTTGGGGAGGGAATAGGCTCAGACGGCGCCTGGAGAGCGGGCGAGCCCTGATAGATAAGCCCAGACACCAGCTGAGCGTGAACTGGGGGAAGCTGCACCAGCCTTCTGCAGCCCATGCAGCTTGGAAACTTTTCAAATCACCCAGAATGTTGTGCCTGGAGTTACATTTGAATGGCCGGTCCGCCCTTCCAGGACTAGAGCGGCAGGCGGCTCCTATACTACGAAATGCCCTCCCGGTGAAAAGCCCCACCCCAGAGCAGGGGCCTGCCGGCACCAAGCCGCAAAGCCTCGTGCCGCAGAGCCCCGCCCGCCGCTGCTGAGCTACCTGTCGTGACACGTATATCAGCCGCAGGCGCCGGCCACTGCATGAGCGCTCAACGCTCAAGCTTCACAATTGAAGACGCTTGTAGCCGTTTTGACCTTGAAAGCCGCGCAAATGCAGCAGTCGGCAGCCGCGCCAGGCTGCACGCCACGCCGTCACAGATTTGGCCGCTTGGGCCGCGTCCAGATCGGCCAGATCAGAGCTCCACCTTGGGCATGACGATCTTGACGTTGTCGGGCTGGATGACGTAAGCCTTCTTCAGCAGGTTGCGCACCGTGTCGCTGGGCTGCGCGCCGGTGGAGAGCCACTGCTTGATCGCGGGCGCGTTCAGGTTGGTCTCCTTCTTCAGGGGGTCGTACCTGCAAATACCACAGGATATTAATTTCGGTAAGGTGCAGCAATAGAGGGGAGGGGTCAGGAAGGGTGGGCGTGGCACACGCTGTCGGGGCGGTGCCGGCGGCGGCTCGCAACAAACGCGCGCATCGGGGGTCCGCACTAACACTGCTGCAGGGTGTGGCGCGGGGCGCACGACGCCGCGGGCGGGCTGGGCGTGGGCGCTGCACAGCCGCGGGCAGGCCTCTGCATTAGAACGTGCGCCACCCGCCAGCATGACCCGCCAGAACGCACCAGCCGAGGTACTCCAGGGGGCGGCCGTCGCGGCGCGTGCGGCTGTCAATGGCAACCAGGCGGTAGAAGGGCGACTTCTTGCGGCCAAACCGCTGGAAGCGGATGGCCACTGCAGGGCGCGTGCGGGACGGGCGGGCAGCAGAACCGCGGCGTGTGTGGTGCAGGAATGCTTGAAGGCACGCTGGTCGTTCCGCAAGGTGCAATGGGACCCAGGGTCGTGCGGTGGCGGCGAGGCGGCGGCGGCAGCGCATGCAGACTGCGCTGCGCCGCGGACAAGCAGCCACCCTGCTGTCGGCGCCGCAAGCAGCTGCGTAGATTCGCGCGTGACTTATACGATGCAAACAAGCCCATGCTGCCCCCATCTGGACGACCGCTGCCACATCGCACGCCTGGCCACCACTGCTCGCCGCAGACAGGCCCACGCATTCGTGAATGTGATAGCCAGTCATGCTGATGCCAATGCGATGATTCGTTTTCGAGAGTCTATGGCGCAGGTCTCATCCTGGCTGCTCACCACGAGCCTCCACCATCACGGTCGCTGCCCGCTGCACGCGAGGCGCCACCGCGCTGCTCTGGAAGGGCCTAGTGCCATTGAAGGTCCTCGAGCCTAGGGCCTGCATGGTGCCCGCTTGCTGCTGCTGCAGTGGTGACCGGTTCTTGCTGCAGTCCTCTGCGTGAAGCTTGCGCGGCGCGTTCACGGCTTGTAGAGTCTGGATATGACTTGCAAGAAGACAATGGGCGTCGCACACCGAGTGTACAGGCTTGTGCTTTCGACAGGAGTTGTGCAGTCAAATGTTGTCTTGACACGACCACACAGTGTGCGCCTATGTATGGGATGTATTTTAGTTTAGAGGGTGAAATTTCGTCTTGCATGCCGGTCACGTGCAGCGGTCAGCTCGCCAGTGTACATTGACTGGTCGCGGTGCACCTCGGCGGCCGTCGGTGACGCTCATCACACGATTGTGCATGTATGCCATTGGCTGGCACGCCATGATTGAAAGGTCTATATGGATTTCTCTGTGGCCACACTGCACCTTAGCTTTCGTGTTGATTGGCTATTGTGCAGCGCCACAGCCCGGGCACGCCGCCACGGTGCTGCTCTTGGACGCGAGCAATTTGCCTGAATCATGAGCCTTCTGCCAGTTCAGTCTCCCTCGTTTTCTGCTGGATGCCTTGTTGGCTCTGATTGGGCTGCTGCTGCTGCCGCCGGCTGGTTCTGACCCATTCAGTTGGACTGCACGAGTCAAACACGTAAGCAAAGCTGCAGCGGTAACAATTTGTAGTCAAGTCAACTCTTTTCTCAGAGCCCCAAGCAATAGATGTCAAGCGCGCATATGACATCATCCCGAGATCTCCGCAGTCGCCTGCAGGCCGCCTAGCGACAGCTGCACGCTCGCGGCCTCCTCCACGCTGTCGCCCTCGAGGTCGGCAAGCACCTCAAATGGCGCCACCTGGTTGAACCCGTCCTCCCATGCAATCTTCGTGCCAAACAGGGTGGGCGGGGGAGGGGGGGAGACGACACGAGAGCGGTCAGGCGACACGTGCATGAGTGTCAGGGGCAGGGAGGACGACGTGTTCAGCGCGCGCGCCTGGGAGACGGCCGGCTCAAGGGGACAGCTCTTCTTAGCAGCGATTGCTCAGCGTGGCCGTGCAGCTCACCGCCAGCCTACCCTGTGGCGACGTGCCCACCCCCAACACACGAACCCAAAGGCCGAGACAGTGGCCCTCAAAGCACCCTGCTCCATTGCCAACCAAACCAACACACACCTGCACGGCGTAGTTGCCGACCGGCGCCACGCCCGCCGGCCGCACCCCCTCCGGCGCCGCCGCCGGCCCCAGCCGCTCCCCCGTCCACTCGTCGATCGCCGCCGCGGACGTGTCGGCCGCGCGCACGGCCGACGGCCGCACCGCGAACGCGTCGCGGCCGGCCAGCTTGATGACAAGGACGTCGCGTGACTCGTCGTAGTGCACCGTGTTGCGGGCGGCCGCGCTGTTCTTGGCCACCTCACGCACAACTGCGGCGCCGAGCTCCATGAAGGCCGATCCGACCGCCCCAGTCGGGTCTGAGACGACCAAGGGGGTGCCGCCTGCATTGTGCGGCGGGTGCGTGACGAGCGTCAGGGTGCTGTGTGTATAGGATTGGGACGGACTGCAGGGGCAAGGGACAGGGCGGGTGCTGCTGGTAGTGCGGCTGCATGCGCCAAGTACCTGACACACCCGATTGTTGCCACCAAAACAGGGGTCATGCCGTCGCGTTGCCGCAGCACTGGCTCCCCCATCCTCGGCGCCACCCGCGCCTGAAGCGTGGGTGACCCTCGCCCGCGGTGCCGCCCACCGTCGCCCGCCGCGGAGAGGTCTGGCATAATGGGGAACCTCACAAGGTTGGGCACACCAAAGTCGCGCTGGATGCGCTCGCCGCTGCCCGCGCCAAACGGCAAGTACCTACGGGACATATCAAAAAAGTTGCTTCGATTTGCATAAAATCACACGCAAGGGGTGCGCGGACACAACCCTGAGCAAGCCCATGCTTCAGTTAGGTCCACAACGACGGCGCGCTGGTTGCTGGCAAGGCGACGAGCGAGGCGGCGCATGCGTCAAGGGGGCTGCGTGCTGCCTACCGCTTGCCGTCGTCGCCGTCAAAGTATGCCATGTTCTCCACCACCGCCACGCAGGGGACCTGCAGCTTGGCAAACATGCGGATGCCTGCAGGGGCGCGGGAAGGGCGATAGAGTCATGTCCAGAGGCATTCGAATGCCAATGAGGGGTAGAGAGGAGCCACTTCTGGGTGGACCAGCCTGCAAGGCAGCCTTCAAAAGCAGGGGCGCCGGCAGCAAACCATGTGCTGACTGTGTGTGCT